>NC_050478.2:59546587-59706587 GCF_012460135.2 Molothrus ater
GGTAGATGGCTACAAAACTGACTTCCTTCTTTATCGTCTGACAGCCAGACCTTAAGTGGGCAGAAGAACAGATTCAACTGGTTTATATGACTAGAAATGAAAATTCAAATGAGAAAGTGCTGAGACCAGCCCTTATAAACTGTATAATCATGCAATGTCAATCATGGATTAAGAGTACAGACTTTGTTCATTATCTAACAGTATTTTTCACATTTATCTAAAATGCATAATGAGAACAAATTTATTCAGGAAAGGAAACTGGAAGCAGCTACCAATATACTTGGGTAAAAAGTACATTGTCGATGTGTTTGCCCAGAATGAAGAACAGTTTAAAATTTGCAGGGCACTTAAGATTATTAAAACAGAGCAGTGTTTCCCATCTCTGCCAGGCACAGTTAGTGGTGTGAAGCTGGTGACGTCTCCAGGACTCCTGGCTTATTTTCACTTCCATGAGCTTTCAGCTGACACTCAGGTAAAAATGCATAGGGTGAGACTGCTGACTGCTCCTTTCCAAAACACTTTGAAACTACTGCCCTAGAGTATGGCCTTCACTTTTATTTTTACATCATTATTGTACCGATTCAGACCTTCCACCAGAGCTCAGCAGACCTCAGTCCTCTGAAAAGCCTTTGAGGTTGAACACCAACAATCTGGAATCTCTACCAGCAAAGTTTTAAAGTCTACATTGGTTTTGCTTAGAAAGTAGTGTTTTGTAACTAACTTTAGAATTTACTTTGTAATTTAACTTTACTGCATTATTTTGAAAATAAATTATTTTTGAACATACTTTTTCCAAACATGTAAATTACATACTTCAAGTCTTCAATGTGACAGCACTCAAAGTTACATAAATTATCATGATGAAGGGTGCAATTAAAATCAATAAACAGTTTAAAATAGTATACAAATTATTAGGTAACTGAAGTTAGGACTTGTTTAACAATCATTCACTTGGTCTGAAGAACTGCCACACTATAATTAGCAATATATTTTCCTTTTACAAAATAGAAGAACATTCAGATGTATATAGGATAACATATGTGCTTATAGAAGAAAAAAGGAAAGCGTGTTTTGAAAAAGTGACGATTTATTATATTTACACTTCATTTCAAATATGCAGTAATGGAAGGGTTAGCATGGGAGGAAATAGAGAACTATTTAAAACAGATGGAGATATAAACTGTATATTATGCTTTTGGAGCAGTATAACAGGCCAACCCCTGCCTTCTCCAGCAGCTTTTCATGATTTTGAACTACATTTTACTTAAAACCAGTAAAAGAATTCTTTAAGTTTTTCGAGAAACAATTTTCTCTGTTCAGAAGTAAAGCTTCTTTAAAAATACCTATGTATATCTACCAGAAATTATTTATTCAATCTCAGAAAGAAACAAGAAAGTGTAACACAAGTTATTACTCTTTCACACTCTCCGTACTTACCTTCTGATCTTGGTAAGGGTAGGGGGTTCCAGTACACCAGATGAGGTACAGTAACTGGTTGCAGTTATGAAGCTGAAATCATTCAGCAGCTCTAGAACTAGTCTTGGCAACATAAAGAGCAAGTAACTTCACTGGGACAACAGATATCATTTTGGAGGCTGATCTCGTGACTTGTTTTGGAAATTACTTGCTCTCAAAAGCCATTCTTACTTATTATCATACAATATTGCAGTAGCAATGAAGTGCAAAAACACCCAGCATCCTGAGTGCTATTCCAGAGTCTTTTCAGAGGAAGACATATGGTACTCTTACTCACGCTGTACAGTATCCTCTTGCTATAGAAGAGCTGTTCCCACTGGAATAAATCACAGTACTACCAAATATTGACTTTAACATCTAATTACTGACCTACCCATGCCTATAGGTACTTGTAAAAGTACTCAAGCAAATGTGTAAAATATTACTGAGAAACAAAAATCAGTAGTCTAAATCTGCTCTTACATTAGCATATTCATAGAATTACATTTAGAAATTTTATAAAAGTTATCAGATTTCAGAATGGTAAGCTGACATACCTGTTTTATCCGTTAGTAAATAAACTAATCGTCCCAATTCTTCTGGTATGGTGCTAGTTCGAACAACTGTTCCAGGAATATTGTCATCTTTCATAATCATCCACCCATAGGCTGCCTTACCCATGTCCAAGTTGACACGTAAACTGCAAAGGAAATTTATACCATAATCAGTGTGAATATTAGGCAAAATGAAAATGATAACCATAAAAATAACAACAGAAGCTCTTTTCTGTATATCTGAAAAAAGAAAGATCTTAAACCTATGTGCACCAAAATTTTGGAAGACTGCTTTTTTAATGTGTTTGTAGAGTACATATCACAGGCTTCATCCCAGACTTTTAGAAGATATGGCTATATCAACAAATGCAGTATCATGCATTCTGCATGAGACAGATTCCAACACTTTGTGAAGACTCTTGACATAATTACATTACTGATCTTATACAGAGGAATAACATATAGCAAGAATAGATTGAGCAAGAACAGATTCAAGTCAGTTTTTATCTACTAAAAAAACCACAAACACCATATAGGTTCTCTTTATGATGTGAAATTACAAATATTTTTGTACCTTTTCAAGTCACTGGTGATTTTTTTTTGTTTTTTTAAAAAACAACCAACAACATTATTTCTTTAATATAGTAGAACTATATTTGTCAATTGCTCTTTCCCAAAAAATCAACGATATTTTTGTCCTTCCCAAATTGTAGCTAGAGAGGGTCCATTGTAAAAGGAGAAAAATGCAAAGCAGCAAAATGCACCCTTGTGATACCACGTTGGCATGAAGTAATCTTTTGGTTGCTCACTAACAGAAAATACGCAATTTGCAGCAAGTTTTACTGATTAGACATAGAAGTCCAAAATCAAAAGTATGTTTTTCCAGTTCACTCTGTGCATTAATTTTTTAATATTTCCATGTCTTCATCATATAAGAACTAAAATGGACCTTGTATTCCTATGTTACAATAAAAAAGTCTTCACTCATTTAATCACATTAATCTTCCCCATAATAAAATGTTCCAACATAAAACTCTATCCACCTTGTTCTAAACCATTAAAATGCTACTTTCCTCTGGCTATTCACCATGTTTCTGTTGCCATGTCAGAGGAGCAGTGACTAAGAAAAAGGCATATGTTGATTTCTCTTGACTCTGCTCGAACAGAAATACTGAAAAGACAGGTAGCTATATGAACTACTGAGGTCACTTGGTCTGTTCAGCCTGGAGAAGGGGAGACTGAGGGGAGACCTCATCGTAGTCTATAACTTGCTTCTAAGGGGAAGAGGAGGGGCTGATCTCTTCTCTGTGATGACCAGTGAAAGGATCTGAGGGAATGGCCTGATTTGTGTAAGGAGATGTTTAAATATTAGAAATATATTGAATGTTAGAAAAAGGCTCTTCAGCCAAAGGATGGTTGGGCACTGGCACAGGCTCCCCAAGGAAGATGTCACAGCACCAACCCTGACGGAGTTCAAGGTGTGTTTGTACAATGCTCTCAGGCACACGGTGTGACTCTTGAGGATGGTCCTGTGCAGGGCCAGGAGTTGGACCCGATGATCATTATGAGTCCCTTCCAGTTCAGCATATCCTGTGATTCTGCAAACTATTTGTAGCTAAGTTGCTATCACAAGAGTCCCAAGTTAAGCAACAGGTTAACAGTAATGTAATTCTTAGAACTGTTCAAAGGTACCTATCAAGGTATCAATGCACTTCAGACATTTTTGTAACAGTCCTGACATCATCCTGACTTAACTGCATAACAAAAAGAGCAGCTACCAGGAATTTTCATCTGTCCTCTTGGAATCACAGCATCAGACTGTGGATTACCTGAGGTAACAGTGGAGGGAACATTGAGTCACAATCTGCACTATCCCATAAAGAAGAGATGCATATAATTAGAATTATGAGAGCATCTGAAATTTTGACGCACACTGAAAAAAAGTTTATTCTACATCCCCTACCTCCTGAATTTGTACAGCAGAAGACAAAATATGTTGCCAGAGAAAAGAAACATATGCTTTAGGCACAAGATTTACTATTTAGGATGGTATTTTATGCTTTAACTACATCTTATTTTCCCACCAAAATCGGCATCATCTGAAAACTATCCTTCTCTGTGGTGATATACCCCAATTAGTCCTGCAATATTTTCCAAAATTTCATCTGTCTTCAGACATGCAAATACATATAACAAAAGAACAGACAACAGAAGGAGGACTCTACAGATTCTTTTTACTGAAAATGCTACAGTATAGCGAGAAAAATACTGGAAGTAACTTGCCTCACACTGGTTAACTACAGTTCTACCCTATCTTACTCATTCCAGAGCCAGTACTGGGCAAACTGCATTCTTATTATGCCTGTCTGTTAACTTTCAGAGTGAATATAAAGACCAAAGCAACACACTTCACACTGAAACCAAAGGAACAGCAAAAGCTTTACTCCTCTTGGGTATGCAAACCTGCTAGTTAGCCAGTCAAGAACAAAGGATGCAGTCTAACTTGACAAGAGATACACGAGCACACTTAAGTTAATTAAAAACAGATGGACATTTGCTCTAGCCACTAGCAAGTGGATTAACTGAATGATGAAAGCTCCTCACCACCCCACTTCAAAGAGGCATTAAGGCTATCTACCAAGACAGAGATTCTGAGATGGACACTCCATTTAAGCACTTCAGTCTCAGGTACATGGCACACACAGAGAGACGTCTACATGGCTGCTCTACCAATGGAGATCTGCAGCTGCTCAGATAGGAAAAACTGTGCTTTGGTAAGATAAAATCAGAAAAGCCTCCCAAAGCTGAAGTGCAGCAGGCATCTTTACTTGCACCTTTTATAAGCATGTTTATCACCTTGTTTTGATGTTCTAAACACTCCATGCATTTAACTATAATATACTTGAATATAATTTAAAGGTAAGGAAAAAAGATAAGAAAACAAGACTCTAACTTCTCTTGTTGAGCAGTCAGGAGAAATCCATATTTCAAAGTATTATGGCATTTTAGGAATTACTCTAGCTTTCCAGCATGCACTGCTAAGTAGAACAGAATGTACCCCGTTTATGCTGATGGACTTAATAGCTGACACTGCTGGTCTATAGAGAAAATGTCTCCCCAATGACTAGGACAGTCCAGCTTTCTAGCACACAGAAAAATATTGGGTATATGCTTGAATTGTTAAGATGAATAAAGAATTAAATGGGAATAAAAATGAGTGCCATAGATTAATTTTTTAGTATTAATTCTAAAATTTGCACACTGTATCCTTTTCTGACTTCCTTCATTTAATGCTTTTTGTCTTAGAGGAAATCTTTATATTTGAAATCATTGTAGCCTATTGCTTAGCACATTATGGAAACTGATGCAATAGTAAAAATGCCGATGGCCTATTAATAGTGAGTTTGCTTTTGAAACTAGAAACCTCTCCAACAGAGCATCACAGGAATGGATAAAAATACTTCACTGAAAAGTCCAAGAATTTTTACATAATAAAACAAGGAGACACTAAGCTTACTCAAAATAAAGCTACTTTCAGTGCCTGATAATATTAGCTATAATTTCTCATAATTTCTTTGCAGACTTTAGGAAACCTCATTATATAAGCAAAACATTTTAAATTCACCATTTTTCAAATCCTTCTCAATTTAATCCAAATTAACAAACTTCAAACATATCAGTTATTCATGAAAACACACAGAACAGCATCCAACGTAGCATTAGCAACTGTTGCATTAGTAACACTAATTTTTAGCAAACCAATTAACATGCAATATTTAGGCAGAGTATGTTAATACAGGAATTTGAAGGCTGTTGCAGAGAATGAGAATATTTAGCAAGCACAGTAATACGTTTCTGGTCTCTCCACCTCAGCACTAGTTATCCTAAAGCAGGAAATCCTAAGGCAATTTTTATCCAGCTTGGGGATTTATTCCATTAAGAGCCAGGGTTTCTCTTCAATTCAGCCTCAGGACAACATTTCAGAATCCACACTGCTTTTAACTATATGTTAAAAACGAATAGTTCTGCTCTTATTCCCTCAAAAACAACACCAGTGTTTTAGATTAAACATTCCTATTTACAGGATTTCTAAATTTCTTTTTTTTTAACAAATTGTAATGATGTAAGGTCCCCTTCTAAAGGTGTCTGATTTGGGTTTTTTTTGTCAAAAGGACAAATTTGCCAATAAGCAAAGGCCTTCACTGAGAAAGTTTGACAAATACATTTAGAAACTCCAGTAACATGCTACCATTCATGACTCAGTGAAAAGCAATCAAGACCTAATGAAGGTAGCAAGGACAATTTTGTGAACAAAGCGATATTGTGTCGATAAAATTCAAGTATGATTTTGACTAAAAGTCAGATCGTAGGTTTTTTCCTAACTTCCTGAGCTTTCTGTATATCCCTGCTTTCTTGAAACAGCCATAAGCTATAACTGATATATGCATTATTCAAAATGTAGGAAAAAAATGGCATAGTTTTTAAAATATTGGTCAAAAAAACAACCAAAAATATTTTCAATTCAATATGCCTGGAAAGTTAAATCTTCACAGAAACGGATTTTTTGGAGCCTAGTAACTGGTATTAACTGTCATTAAACAGATAAAAATAGAACAAAACAGAAGTTACTTCATTTAAGCACAATATCATATAAAGATCTAAGCAAATAAAAATCAACCTATAGGTCATCCTTTAATTTCCCCATCTCTCATATTTTATTTGACAAGGAAAATGGAATATGCTATGTGACAACTACACCAGGTGATACAGTCTAGTTGGCTAGAGTCAGCTAGAAAAATGCCTAAAAATGCTAGGGAACATGGAAAAACTCAGATAATGGATGAAGATAATCATAGTGAGATTTACTTTGTTTTGAACAGTCTGTCAAGGAATTGCTTTATATCCTCTTTCCCTGATAAATCTTAAGAAATTAAAATAGCTTGACTTTTTAGGACAGCAGATTGCCTATGGAGGCTCCCTGGGCTATGGTTTCTGCATATGGAAAAAGAAAACATCAATGTCAAACACTTTCAAGGGCCAAAAGTTTCTGGGGGTGTGGGGCTGTTCAAAACATTTTGTGCATAATGAGTCTAACTTACAAACAGTTTAGAGATGGACTGAGCTTTTGATATCTGTTTATTACTACTTTTTCTCCATTTTTCTTGATTCCTTGTACACCACAGAATGTGTGCAATGTTGGAGGCTGATTTTTTGAAGGTGAGTGTTGGGTAAGTGTTGCTTATAGGGGTGGTTTTTATTTTGCAGTGCTGTTGGGTTTTTTTTACAGTTGTTTTATGTTTATACTTCTATAGTCTTATATACCCCACAGTAATACCCTGCACAAAGTAAAGCAACACTGATCTAGACGAGTATTTAGGATGCAGCTGAAACAAAAGGAACCAGCTTCTTTCTGAAGCATCTGAAAAGTTCCTCTTCCTATTAATGATAGGAGAGGCTGCACAGAGATCAGTTAAACTCTACTTACTCTATCATCATCTTCCTGATGATCTTCACCAAACATGTCTAGCCATGAAAAACTGTTTTTATTGCATACCTGGAATTTCCCTTGCTCTGCAAACCAAAAGCCAAACAGAACTGCAAAAAAGTTCCACAATTAGAAACTTCCTGAATTCTCTAAAACTATCAAGCAACACATTTCATGTGTGCCTGAGTCCAGATATGCTTTGCCTCTACCAGTGAATCCTAATCTCTGACATTTCATTTACATCTTTAAGTTCATTATTTCCCCCACATAGATATTTTAAAAATAATAGGAGGGTACAACACCTGGTGCTTCGATGTCATTTGCTTTGTAATTTTCATCTTTGAGAGTTTACACTCAAAACAGAGCCTAAAAATTAAGTCATTCCCATGCTTAACATACAGAAGAGAGGAAGGGAAGTGTAGTCAAGTTTAAACACCAGCATGATTGGTGTTCATCTTGCTGACAGTGTGGGAAGCAACCCTGTATTTATGAAGATTCAGGTTGAAGAAGATTTGGTAGAGAAACAGATAAATCTCTAGGGAGGAAAGCATTCTGTGAAAAATTCCTGTCTGATGAACTAAACCAACCTTATTATCTAATACTTTTAGTTTTTATATTATCTCTCACAAACAATTGTAAATTGGATTAGATGCATACTAGAAGTTATTTTTGGAGAAAAACTGTTCCACAAGTCCACTATAGAACTCTCACATTGAAAATGAGCTGCTCAGTGAAAATGTTTTTTTAATGGCATATGTTGAACTTTCAATATAGAATAAAATTTATTTACAACACCTAGATGGCCTTAATCCTCTTGCATCCAGTAACAAAGACATTAAAATGGTTAAAAGTTATCCTTTAGTTAGAAGTGATCCCCTTTTTTCCCCTCCCCTGGAAGTTTTAAAGTACATGTCTGGTAAAACGTAGACTTAACCATTTGAATGGAGGCCTTTTTGCCTCTTCACACGGATAAATTGCTTAATATGCAGTAACTGTGTGTGTATGGGGAGAAGGGGGTGAGGGCAATATGATTGAACAGCATCATTCAAGCAGTAAAGGAGTTATGACCGTGACAGTGTTTAGAAAGATATTCCAAAATTGTGGTTCCAGCAGATTTGCCAGAACCTTCTCCTTCAACTTCCCACAGAATCAGTTTCTCTTGCAACACAAAAGTACTCTAAAAATAAAGTCCTAAGTTATAAAATGTTAAGACAGAGGCTTCCTGAGGATCCCATTGGTCAAATATGATACAATTTCCTTCACACAGACATGTACTTTAAAAATGTGATCACAGTAATGTGTAAGTAATGTAAACTTAGATTAAAAGGCCTATTGAAATCCTCCTGTTATTTTTCTTTTCTTTACTATGTGAACTTGAATATTGTGTGCATGTCTGAGGGGACAGGTCTTAAATCTAGCTACAGTTTAGATGTTGCTAACTCTGGCTGATCACTGGGCTTACTGAATGATGTATCTCAAACTTAACAGCTCTAAAGAGGATCTAAAATTAACAATTACCTTAATCTAAACACTGGGTATTTTAACAGGAGACAGTATGTCCATTTTGCAAAGGCAATACCCATGCAAAGAAAATAATTCAGTTCAGAGGCAGTGTTCTCACTTCTGTGTCCACAGAAGACTTGATTACACACATGGATATTATTTCGTGTTCCAGTTTATCTGCAATTTGAATATACAGTACTCATGCTTAATGAATTAATTAATTCAGGGCAAGTCTCTACTTGGTTACACATTAAAACTCCTCTCATTGTAAAAGAGCACTTACATTATTCAGCCATCCAATTTAAATTAATCATTATTGGGGCAAAATGTCTATATTTTAACCAGAGAAATGGAACATTTTTAGTATTTAAGGCATTAAAAATAAAATTCCATAACGTGTCTAGCAGTTCATTCATCTGCATGCTTCCTGAAACCACCTTCTCATATACCTTGTATCCTTATTAATACATTTATGCTAGCAAAGGATTAGATATCCTGATTACTCCAGCAAGATGAACATTATACAGAAAAAATACAACAGTATTGTTTTCTGTACAGTGATCCTTCAAGAATCAGCAGATTTGTTGGCACCTTCTCCTACAGCTTCCTGATAAGATCAATTTCCTTTGCAATGAGAAGCAAGTATAAATTTCAAGAAAGCCACATACAGTAAATTTAAGCAACTGTATTTTGCTTTCATTCTTCTACATACCTGATTGGGATGATATAGGAAAACAGGAGGAGGAACCGGAAAAGGTTGCGATACCAAGGGCCTACAAATCCTTGCAAAGTGACCATAACAACTGATAGTGCAACTAAAGCCAAAAACAGGGCTTTGGTCAGTTGATTCAGCTCCAGGTCCAGCAAGCCAACCTGGAGGAAGAAAAAGAAATCAAGTTAGTCAGGAGTTTTTCTTAATTTATGCTTCTGCAATGCAAACAATTAGCATTATTTGCTTTGGTTATTCCTACCCATTAAAAATCCATGCACTTGCAACTATTAACTGAACTTTGATAATTGCATTGATTGTTATTCCAATGCTTGCACACAAAAGATGTTCCCTGGTTTTGTGGCAATAACAATTCCTAGAACCAATATGAACTGTCCCAGCCAAGTCTTTTGAATACCTTCAAATCTGACACATCCCTTTTCCGTTCCTTGTTCTAGGACGGGAACACAGAAGGGCAAGGAGAAAACATAATTACAGATTAACAAATGAGCAGGGAAAACTTTCTTCTGTCATGCTTGCAGCAAAAATACTGGCACAGGGTATTACCCACTGACTGCTAGAAGATCAAATACCTGTTAGATTCAAGAACCAACAGGCACGAGACAGAGCCTGTGACTTCTTATTCATGTGACAAGTGCACTGCAACTTGTCACTATGCTCTCATCCCACTCTGTAAATCTGAACCAATGCCACAGAAACAATTTTTAATTGTATAAAGCTTTCACTTATCCAATATAATAATAAAAACAACAATCAAGTGGAATATCCATTTTCAAACCAATATAGTGAAACGGGGCTTCAACTGCACATGAATAGAAAGGTATTTGATTTAGAAACATTTTAAGTAAAACATTAGGAGAAGCTATCCTTCACCCACTGTTTCTCATGAAAGAAATATATTTAAGCTATGTAACTAAGACTCTCGCCATTTCAATAACGTATGATGTAAGCTAAGGTATTTTTACTCCACTTTTTGGGATGGTCTAGTAGTCAGTAAAATATGTGGGAAAATCGTGTCAGGAAGAGTTTCCTAGGCCCCATCACAGATGCCCTTTTATCTCCAAGTCTTGCCAGTAAGAGCAGTAAAACATAACACTTCCTTAGATAACAAACAGGATGCAAAAAAAGCACTTTAAGTACAGTTCTTAAAAATTCCAGCAATCTTGCTTACACATGGGCTGTCCCTTTCCTAGAGAAGCAGGCAGCTGAAGACCACAGCGGCTGATTTATCAGCTGCATTTAAAAAGCAGCACAACGAGGACAAATATCTTGCAATTTCCGCTGCTTCAACTACTACATAGTTTATGCTTGAATTATTGAGAAAAATAGGTTTTTGGATTAAAATGAAGAAAAATGAAGCCAGGGAAGTAGAGCATGTTTCAAAGCCCAGATCTTTTTGCGTTGACAAAGGCAGCCTAAGTTTCAGGCCTCGCTGAGGATCAGATGAAGTCATTATTCATTCAGTCAGGGAAAAAAGACTCAATTACCTCAACCTAAAGATGCTATCAATGAATGCAAAGTGCATATTTTACTCTATTCATCCAAATCCCATTAAAAAGTGAAAGGAATGATTTAATCTGGCCTTCTAGAGTTGGTCTTTTTTTGTAATAAAATAAAGAATCACTGTCTTGCAATATGCATAACTACTACCTCACACTTTTTTTTCCCCCTGCATCATGGTAGTGAAAGCCTATCTCTCCCCTCTCCACCCCCCATAAAAAACCCCACCCCAGAAGAGAAATGAATAAAGAGCTTCTTTGGAAAGAATGCCACTTTTAGGACAGAAACATTAAATTTAGTCCACTGCACACTGATATGTAGCTAACTCAAAGCATCAATACCTTTCTAATTGATGAAGACAGATGTGAATTTAAGTTTGGGACCCAAAAAATGTGTTTGGAGAGGTATTATGACAATAAAAAAGTCGATGCTGAAAAACTTCTCACACTATAAATCTTTTGCTCAAGAACACTTGATTTGCCACTAATAATGCCATTCTTTTAAATATAGATCATACTATTGGCCATAGTAAATGTTAATGTTTTTCTTTACTATATTAAGTGAAGGCAATTGCAAAATTTTACTTAAGAAGGCACACAAAGAAAGTAAGTTTTAATAGAAATGCATTCTCCATTTCTCAAAAACTAGTTACTCCAATGTACTAAAAGATACTTAATTCGTTTAATTTTGTGCCTTTCCACTTAAACAATTTCTGCAGTCAACTAATGAAACACTGTTGAACTATCCAGATAAATTTAATGTAGAAATTCACTAATATTCTCTAAAATTCATCTGAATATTGGAAAAGTGGATAGACTTCATTTTAACTAGACTGTGATTTTACCAAAGCATTTGTAAAATATGCAATCTTACAAATGCTATTTCTTTTCTTTGGAAAATAGTAACTAGAATAGCTATGAAAATATTAGAAATAGATGAATTAAGAATTGCAGAAATTTTCCATGTTTATTGCTATTTCCTATATTAGTAAAACAAATTTTCTTCTACTTGTCATAATATTTGTTCTATTTGAAACAACTTAACAAAATTAAACACACCATTGGAAATTTTTATCTCCAAGGGAAAATTTGTACATAATGTCTAAGAAAACCACAATAGTTTTGGAAAAGGGCTGCTCTAGGATAATGAAAATGAACACAATAATTGCCTGCATAATTTAAAATGCTACTAATGGCAACAGCCACAAATCCATTTAGCTCCTCTTTAATTTATGCACAGAGTTTTAAAGAGCTAATGGTTCAATAAAGTAATGGCTCATACCATCAATTGTCTACTTGCATGGTAAAAAGCTGACAAGTTTTTAAAATACTTCATATTTGAATGAGGCAATGATTCAAAGTCTACACTTTACATTCTGGGCCACAAGGTATAATTCATTATCTTATGAGAAAAATCTTAATTTAATTAAAAAGCTGAAAACAACAAGAACTTTTCTGGTTACTGAAATACAATCTGAACAACAATATTGCTGTTCCTGCCCTAGATGCTTAACTTTTAGGAAAGGTTATCTTCTGAAGCTATTATTGTAGCAATAGAACAATTCTTTTAGCACGATGAAACGTATATTACTTTGAAAATGAGAACTTTTAAAATGCTAGAATACTGAAATACAAAATTTGATAATTAAATGTTATAAAATGGCAAAGATTTCTCAAAATAGTCTAGTGCAGCCATTTTTTATTCAATTACAGTTTAAAGTGAATTAGAAATAATTGCTCACGAATAGCCTTTAAATGTCCTACTTTAATACTATTGAAGTATTAAGGCACAGTCTTAGGACAGACTTCCCCCTGCAACCAAATTCCTCCACAAAGGTAATTATATTTCAGTAATCAGCCTGGTTCTGCACTGCCAAACACTACATTGACTACAATGAAATTTCATGGTATGCATGTTTGAGAGGGACTTGGGTTTTAATTTGCGCTGTAAACATAAAAATTTTCTTTCCTATTCTTAATACATGCTCTGAAATTAATTTATTAAGCCTTGAATACTAGTATCTTATATATGTTTCTATTAGTTGTAGCATACACTTAGAGGTAAAAGGTATGTAACAGTAAATACCTCAAAAGACTAAAATTCAAGTAATACATCTTTCAGCTTCAGGGTAACAAAAACAAGGTTGGCCTAACAAAAATTATTAGTAGCATTCCATCATTTATAAAAAATTATATATATTTTACTGTACAGTCAGCTGCATTTATCCAAACCTCCAACACTTTCTTCAATAATCTGTTAAACCCTCCCCATAGTCCCTGGAAATAACAGAATACTAATCTGTGTTTAAAGGCTAAAAAAAGTGACACTTCCTTATCTAACTACCTTAATCTTTGACACTAAATCCACAAAGAGCAACTTTGGAATCTGTAAATGTTTCTTCTTCCTCAAGTCTCCTATGATTCAAAGACTTGGCTGCTCAGCAATCGCAGTAACCACATTAAGATAATATAACTATGAATCAAAACAAGTAAATTCAGGTTTAGGAAGCATCTTGCCTTAATTCCCTCTACTCATGCAATAGTCTCCACAAATATGTTTTTCTACAAACCTGACCTGATTAAACCTACCAAATCTTGCATACAGTATGGTACTCTGTTTAATCAATATCTTCCTCATTCTTTTAATCAGTAGATTCAAAGGTGGGAAAAGCGAAAAAACATAAAAAAACATAAGGTGACCATTTAGTAAAAAAAAGTCACCTATCCCTGCTTTTTCTGATATCAATTTTCAAACAGTCTCATCACTGGTTTAGCTGCAAGAGCAACAATGAAACCTTGAGAACATTTTCTGAAGCAGTAAAAACCTTTTACAAGTTTGATTAATTTTAGAATTGAGCAATAATGCAGGGGGAGGCCTGGTCTACTTAAGTTCATAAAAATGAAATAAACTTTAATTATTTAGTCCACCCCATTTGCCTTATGCAGAAGTAATAACCAGAAAATAGTTCATTTGATTCCAGTAAAATTTTCTGTCTTACCTTTGGCAAAAAAATATTCATCCTTCCTGCAACTGAACCTTTGTGCAAAGTGAAATATTTGGTATAATGTTAATACTGCAGTTTTATGGAACTGAATTAGGTCATTTCTACACTGATTGCAACAAATAATTTTAGATATTTAGTGTTAATTGTATCCCCAAAGAAAAAAATTACTTCTCTGGATTCTTACATAAATCAGTCTGTTTCCAGCGCACAGATATTGAAAACAGCAGAAATTTTAGAACCCAAGAAGAAATACAGTTCATTGCCCAATGAAACAGAAGCTCGAGTACACTTCTGTAGTGTTTTGATGCATATTTAAAACCAAAGGTTTAACTGCTCTTAAAAGCAGAATACTATTATTATGTTTTGCAATTACCCTTCTGACTTGCCTGGCTTTACTTTAACACTCTATTCATAAATTAATATTTACGTATTTTGAAATAAACTAATCACTTTGGATGCATAATTTCCTTTTGTTAATAGAAATATCTATAATTCTAAAAAAAAAAAAAAAGAAAAAAAAAAAAGAGGACTCACACCATTCTTTCTCTCACTGCCTCATTGCCTCATTTATTCGTCCATTTTATATTGTTGCCTTTTCCAGACTCAACATCATCTGAGGCTGGATACTCGAATTGAAGCTTGAGAGTCCTCTCCGGGATTTTAGAGGTGGAGAGGTGCTTAGCTCTCTCTAGTTGTCTACTGCAATAGAAACTGTAAGTGAGCTATTTCCACAACTGCACTTCGGTAGGGCTCAGTTGTTTGAAGTAAGGCCCTCGTTTTGTCAAATGCTAGTCACAGATTCCATAACTTTCTTAAGAGTGTCTTCTTTTTCAATTGTATCCTGGTTTACCTGAATGCCAACGATTTACTCTTTTTGTAGTAAAAAATACTGTTTCAAATGATCCCAATGAGAGAAACTGAACATGACTCACTCCTAATATCCTTCTGACCATAAATCTGGCTTTCATTAAGACTTTTGTGGCTTGGTAAACTACAGTACTGTCTGTACGTATTCTTCAATCCGCTGTTTTTTCTTAGAACAAGTCTTTACGTGGTGCAGGGAAGCCAAGACGTGGATATTTGGCTTTGACTCCGGCTTGCCCGAAGGCGGAAGGGAAGGCTGGGGCGGGCAGCGCTGCCACGCGCGCTTTGGTCAGCAGAGGGCGCCCGCGCCCGCCTGTGCCGCACGGAGCCTCGGCCGCGCTCGGCGGGAGCCGCTCGGAGTGAAGGGCTCGGCTCTGACACTCCGGAGAGAATGACTCGGCTTTGACACCTCAGTGTGCGCTCACGCTGTTCTGCTTCCTCCCCAGCGACACGCTACACTTCATACACCTTTATACAGCCACAGTCTGGCACCTTAAGGCAGCAGCAGTCAGATGCCGTGCGACTATATGTTCTCCGACTTTGCTATATATTTGTCACAAACACAAATAATTAAAATGTGTACAGAGCACACTAAGAGATCGAAAAGGTTAACAGCCCCTTGAATTCCGGTATTCATACAGGGACTGTGCTGTATTACATACTCTCCTCCCATTAAAAGCTACCAGTTGAAAACATTTTCTCAAGACCACCCATCAATTTAGAATAAGTGTTTCAGTAATCTAAGATAACTAGTCATACTGGAAACTTCAACCAAAAACCTTCACACGGAAACTCTAATTCATCAGGATTTTTTTCAATTAAAAAAAAAAAATAGGTACACAGCACAGAAGAAATTTAAGCACTCGCAATCCTCCTTATATCTGATAAATATTGCTAAGACATGGAATTCTCAGGGGTGGGGGAAGAGCAGGATTTAAAGGTGCTTGATTTTACACTGCAACACTATCTTCAGATTTATATTGCATATGTACCTTTCACATGTGCTTGTTATACCTTCTTTAAGCTCAGCCATCACCAGCTTCGACTCAAGACTTTTCTACGGATGCTGTCATGTATTCAGGTCTTTCAAGGGTCAGAATACAGAATAAGCAGCTTTACACATTACACACTACTTTAAAACACACTCAATGGAGATGGCATTTCTTCAAATCTGAATTGGTTAAAAAACATTATTTACCCTCCCACAGATTAAGATAATTAGCTGTACCAAAATAACTGCAAATGGAGTGCAGAGAAAACTGGTTTCAAAACTTTTATTGTGTAAAATTTGCATATAAATAAATAAATGCAAAAATTTGAGATATATGTAAAAAAAATAAATAGCTCAGGAACAGGTACTACTTCCTTCAAGAAAAAAGAATTACAAAAGGGACCTAACAAATTGGCAACAACAGCTAGACCTTTCATTTGCAATAATGTTGGGAATAGTAATATACCTACACTTCAGACCTGTGGCTGAAGTGTACCTGTCAGATCTGTGGCTGACTGGTCTAAATAACTTTTTCAAATAGAAAACTGCACAAATGTAGTATTTTCACAGCAGGGATTGCATTTGTGGGTTTTACATATAACACAGTATGTGTAATAATATTTCATAAATGGTATGAGAACCTTACAGTTTTGTCAAAGACATCTTTGAAATTGAATACTGGAAAATGGATGCCTACAGAAATCCAACATTTCTTTACTCCACATTCAAAAGAGGTGTTAGTAACTCATCTCCTCATAGACTATCTAGATTAAGCTATTAGCAGAGATTATTACATTTTGTAATGAGTTTAATCTCACACAGGCCTGGGGTAAGAGAGGTCAGAGCTAAGGTTATCAAAACACATGTCAATTTTTCCATTAAGAATATAATTAAATAAATGAAGCCAAGAACCCAGAAAGTCTAAGCTTATTTTAAAATTTCACAATTTCATTTCATCTCAAACTAAAAGTAAGCTTAAAAACAGTTGAAAGGATATGTTTTCCTTCCATCTTACTAGCAGTTAAATTCAGAGGCTCATTTTTAAAATTTCTTTCTAGGTAAATTACATACATAAAAGTTAATGAAAGTTGGAAAAAAACTTCAATGAGAAACACTGATATATTAAATTGGTGCTTATGCCCCAAAGTAGATGGAAAGCAGAGCTGCAACCTTTCTTCATGGAAATGTAAATGAAGTAATACAGTAGATACAACACACAGATTATTAAAGTGACTGAGGAAACTTTCAGAAGATGGATTAGCCAATAAATGCAAAAGAATAAATAAAAATTCTTGAATGAAGAATTAAAATTGGCAGTATGCAGTGATTCAGTAATTGGTGGAGCATTTCTACAACCTCTCTCCTCCTCTGATGTGTATACTCCATGTCCATCATTAAACCTGTCTCAGCACAGGTCCAGATACAAACAAAATCATCCAGGTATTCTTGCACAGGAAATCAGGTTAAAAAAATGAACAGCACACATCACAAAGCATCTCAAAGTTTGTTTTGAAGCATTTAAATCTGAATCCTATTCATAAGGAATATTAATGTATATTTACATATAATAATATTCAAGAATAAATGGGAAAATGTGTGAGAAAGAACTGAGAAAGAGCATTTTGACTGCATCAAACTTTTGTCTCTGGCCCCAGCTATTCCTGAGTATAAAATCCTGTTAGCCTGCAAACTGAGAAGAAATGTTTCAAAAAGCCTGAGATATATATATTGAAAGAAAAACTTGGTTTTATTTTTACTTCAAAATTAAATAGAAGCTTGAAAAATGCTCCATACAGTGGGAAATCAGCAATAGTCTCCTAAAAGATTAATTAAATGTCAGAATATATGGAAAAATGTCCAAGAAAGGGGAGTGACCCTTCTTCAAGTCTGAGTAGAAATACCAAAATAAATCCAGAGCAAATGTCCACAACCATTTAAGGCACATAAAAACCAGATTTTCTCAGTGAAGAATTGTAGATAAGATTTGATGTGCAACTTCTTACTAATATTATGTAAAAACATCAATTTTTAGACTCAAATAAGTAGAAGAAATTATGACCTGAGCTCTAAAATTTCTAGCTCAATTTAAATCCACTGATGTGCTTACAAATAAAACTGTCCTTCTGAAACAAACAGCAAATTTTTTAGATGAAGAATATCAACAAAAAGGTTTTTAGGATGGTTCCTAATTTTTTTTCTTTATACAGTTACATGTTATTCATAATCTATATAATGCCTGTATTACGAGTGCCTCCTGTGCTAACATAAACATAAAATATGTTTCAAGACAATTAACAGAACATGTTTCTTTGAAATTATTCTTGGGATCATACAAACAAATAAGCTTCTGGAATAATATTTTCCAAAATGTTGTCCATAAAGATCAGAAGTATTTAATTGCCTTTCTGGTCAGATATACAAAAGAGCTGTAAATATGTACAAATGCATATACATAACACATATTATGATTTTTGTACTTAATTCCAAATCTGTTTTTACCCACAGAGAGATTAATATTTCAAAAATTCTGCTTTCCTAAAGGTTTAAGAGCTGAATTTCATTATCGGAATTCAGCAATCAAGTGGTGTGTGTGTGTGCATATATGCAGGATGGTGGTTTTATTAAACAAAGCCTCATCTGAACAACAAAAATTAACTTTAGAATATCACTACATTTTCGAGAATTTTTACATAATTAAATTTATCAGCTGAAATAGCTTTATTTCTATTAAGCAAGCAACAACAACCACAAAAAAATCCTATCATAAAAGTCAACTCCTTCTTTTTGTGTTTATATTCTTCAAGACATTTTATGAACCACTTCATACTTAATGGTTTGCAAGCAATCCCAACAGTTGGGAATTGTGTGAAAAGTTGCACAGATTGACAGATTAAGTGAAAAGGTCTGTATTAATTTTCCAAATAAAGAAATGCACTGAGTGGTATTTCACTATGATTATACTCCAAAGTACCAATTAGAACACATATCAGAAACTAGAGCAAGTTGACACTCTACAATAAAGCAAATAATTTCCAGTTGGAGGGGCAGAAAATGTTAATATGCAATGTTCAAGACTACAAGAATCTTTGTAAAAGGAAGTAGCTAATAAGGTTTAATGATGCATGTCAGGAAGCCACAGTATGTAGGGAAACACAGCTGGCTTCATTTTGTAAACTATTTGATATACACATCTTTCTAGTTCATGATTATCAGCTGTGCAAGTGCCACAGGGGACAGTTTAGCCTTCAGATCAGGATATTCTTCTTGTTCTCTAAATTACAAGTAAAATACATTAATATAATATGGTGCTGTAGGCTAGTGCCCTGACAAAAGCTTATCAGCTTACAAAAAGATTAAAGAACTCTTTTGTAAGATTCATTTTGAACAATCTCAGCAGAATAAACAGGCTGAAGAATACCGAAATAATAAATATATTTATAATGCAAATCTACACATATTTTTGAATGTCAGATTAAACCCTGGAAGTTACTAAAATAAACATGAAATGTCATTTATATTAATTCATACCATTTCATGAGGCATGTACTTCTTTGATTATTAAATTAATATTAATAAAAAATCATGGGTATTATGGACTGCAGCTATACAAAGCAGTATGTCTCCTGCTTTACTGCACTCCAAGTTGCTCAGTGACTGCAATATGCAGGTGACAGCAATTAGCAGCAGATGACAGAAGCACTTTGAATTTGCACCAGATGGTAGCTAAGGGTCATTGGAAGCTAGCAGACCTTCCACAAGGAAACTGTTGTGCAGTACAACTATAAAACACTTCACTACTTAGAAATAAATTATTCAGGTTCTCAAAGAAAATTGGAAGGTCAAAATAGAATATAAAATATAATGCAAGGCATTAAAAGCTCACCTAGTGTTTGCAGAATTAAATACATTTAAAAATAAAACAGTGCATACAGAGCATATCTCAGCCTCACAATGCGGAGAGTCATTACAAAACTAGTAGGAACATCAGCTAAACAATTCAAACCTGTGTCCCAAAGGAGGGGATACATAAACACACTTCTTCTTCAGTGCATGAATAAGATACTGACTGAATACATGCTTCAATGCAAGAGGAAAAAAAGGCCAGGGGAAGATTCATACGTGGAATACAACACTTAAATGGATGCCCCTCCACACTTCTGCTGTGCCCTCAAATGTACTGTTTCACAGCTCAAACACAATTAGGTGAATCTCATTTGCAAAAATTAATTCCTACAACCTCAAAATTTATAAATACACACAAATTTGCTTTGATTTTTTTAGCTGTAAATCAAGAGTGAGATCCTCTTAGACGGAGCACAGTGCTGCACCAGGCACTGCAAGCCATGGAAAGATAAATTGATTTGAACACAAAGGATTAAGTAATGAAACAGTAATAGCTGAAACAAAACCCCAAAAGTGAGAATAAGAGGTGGACATAGAGCCGGAGAACCTTTGGGAATTTCGAAAATATGTATAGATAAGGTCAATGAAATGGCTACTCAGCTGCTTATGGGGGAATTTCTTCTTGTGCATAAAACTGTTAAAAAATCAACAATGCATTCACAAGTTGGAGCCAACAACTTGATAGCAGAGCAGATGAAAGATACATGAGTTTTGATAAAAGTAGCTTTAAAAGGAAGGTGACAGGGCTGGATAGGCTAAGGAAGAAGGAACCCATGGAAAGATGCAGTTAAGAGCTGAAGAGGTGAACCAGGATCATCATCTTTTATCATCACAATATGAGTGCACACTAACCAAGACAGCATTTTTCAAGGTAAAAAAATTGTGACAGATTATTTGATAATCTCATCTGATCAAAGACTTAAACTTTCTTCTTCAAAAATATACTACCTTGTCAGAGAAAAAATGAGCATGTGTAAGATGTGCAAAGAGAAGAAAGAAAGAAAGAGAGGGAGGGAGGGAGAGAGAGAGAGAGAGAGAGAGAGAGAGAGAGAGAGAGGGAGGGAGAGAAAGAAAGAAAAGAAAGAAAAGAAAGAAAAGAAAGAAAAGAAAGAAAAGAAAGAAAAGAAAGAAAAGAAAGAAAAGAAAGAAAAGAAAGAAAGAAGTAGGTGGAACTAGTAAAAGTATTAGACCAGAATAATAGGGTGGAGAAGCAGAACAAGGCAAGGGGGAAGGTAGTCAGAAGAAAGATATATTGAATACAAAGCACTGGTGCTGGCTGAATCTCTTCTAGAGACCATACATATAGTAGGGAATCACAACTAACTGCATCAAAAAGGTTTTCAACAGTTCTTTCAAAAACCCAAAATAAACAACTGTCCAAGCACTGTCAAACTTAGACTAGAAAAAGAGCTCTATGTGATAGGCAAAACAAAAAAACAAAACAAACCAACCAACCAAACAAACAAACAAAAAAAAAACCAAAAAAAAGCCTATCCCTCAAACCCAGCAGGCAGCAGTAAGAATCTTCTTTTCTTTCTTGAGCTGAGTCACAAGTCATCTATCTTTGCTTTTACAAAAGAAAACATTTGAGTGGATTCCTTGGAGACTATGAGATTAAGAAAAGATTCCACAATGTCTCGAAATCATAAAAGAAATGAAACTGAATGCTGTTTTGTATAAAGAGTATTTTGGGATACATTCCAAAAGATATGATGGGAAGGACATGAGCTTTAAGAATATGAAGAGCAATCCACTCTTTACAAACTAATCCACAATCTAAACCACATTATTTTCATCTGGTACAAGCTGGAATGCTGGTTTCAATGCTTAATGTATCCACAGGCTTGCTCTCTGAACTGAGGTAAAAAAGAAGGGCAAAGACTGTATTTGTTAAAATTATGACAAGCTTGTTACTTCAAGTGTCAAACACAACTCAGTAAATTATCTTAGTTATGATCACTATATGTTCAGCCTACACCAAAACAAATAGTATGTTATGATATGGAGAGAACTTTCCCTCTAGATATCCATCATTGTAAACTAAGATTTCAGGTCATGTGAATCATGATGGTTTCTAAGCCTCCACTAATTAGAGAAATACATGAGACTTCAGTTGCATGAATTACTGAGTCACATAAAAACCTCAAAAGATTTTTTTTTATACTTGCTCTACACAAAGAAAGGCTATTCAATAATAACAGTAAATAATAATTCATGCTTGCAAGCATCCAAATAGAAGTTTTGAAAATTGGATGAGCATCTGTTCTAAGAATGCTCTGCAAGTCTTAAACATCCTAGTTTCTGACATTTGGGACATCCTTCTTTCATAATAATTGTAAAAAATAGTAATCAATATACTTTCAACTTACCCATCACTAAAACTAATAACTCTATCATTTCTTATAGAGTTTCCATATTAGAAAAAATTAAGCCCAGAAAAATATGAAAATAATTGCAGAAATAATGAAAATTATGCAAAAGACATTATATAGGCTTTTCCTAATAACAGCTAGAGTTCATAAGGACCTTAGGCACACCTGACTTTCTACACAGTTGCAGCATCAAGTTTTTGGAACTATATATCAAAGAAATGTGTTTGCATGCATCTTAACTAAGGAAAAAATAATTCCAAAAATAAGGTTTCAGATTTCCTATAAAATACACACAATAAAGAAAAAAACAACAACAACAAAAAAGTGCTGACTGTGGTACAATTGTTCTTATTAACAAACACCAAGTCCACAGAACATAACCCTAATGTAGGAAAATGCACAGCAGCCTCCTTCCACAACATCAGTATTTTAGTTGCCACCACTTTGGCTTGCTCACAGCCAGCAAGCACTTGCAGGCAGAGCCTTCTGAAAATGGTGCAGTCCTAAGCCATGGGATGAGGTTCCAAGTACCCTCTGAGAGGCCATGCCCTTTGCCCCTACCCTCATCTCCCAGCAGCTGCATTTTGCCAAGGGCATGCTTAAATTCTGAATGGCAACAAAGCCAAAAGGAGCAATGCAAAGGTAAAAGCAAACTCCCTCAGCTGATTAGCAGCAGTGGAGGCAGCAGCTGAGAGGAAATAGCCATCAGGGTCTCCCTCTTTGAGAGCTTACTAGTATATTCCACACAAGCCAAATGTGCTTTTGCACTGTCTCCTGTAGAATGACAACATTTCAAATGATTTCTTTATTTTACCATAAATCATTAATTTTAGCTTAGGTTGTCCCAGGTAAAATACATGTAATTTCTGGTGGATAAGCTAAATAGCATGCTGTTGCTATTCCATAACTTGATCCTTTTAAAGAATTGTTCTGACAATTTTGTGAGGTTAATCTATTTTAATAGATTTATAGAGTACTTCAGAAATGGTGTACTCCACCACTGATCCTTCCTTAAACACCTGTGTGAAATGACATTGAACTACTGAGACAAATTCTAACCTACATATGTTCTAAAAATACTAAGATAACAAAACCCAAGCAACTTTTTCATGGGAGTCTCCAACATGGGATGAGAGATATCACAGAACATCAAGTAACATTCTTGATGAGAATCGCCAGAATTTAGGACTCCAAGTTAGACATGGTTTGTGGCTTGCCATTAACATTCTGGCATATATCAATTTTTATCCTTCTACAGCTTTGCAATAGGGAATAAATTTACCACTGTAGGAATTTTACAGCTGTGAATAAATTATATGGCTTTGCAAAATCAGTGCTAGAGTTTGGCATGAACTCTAAAATACACAGTAAACTCATGAGTATACCCAGAGTACAGTGAGAATTCTCTCCCACTACTGAAGGGCCGTTGCCTCACTTGTTCTGTATATTGTTGTATAGCACTGAGTTTGTTTAGAACTAAACTCTGTAAACAAAAAGTGGCACCAACTTAAAAAGGACAGCGATTCAACATCCACGTCCCAAGCAGCAGCACCTTAACACAGCACAGCCAAGCTCTTCAGCCTGGTCCTTGAGCAGCATTCTGAGTGCCTCAGGCACCACACAGCAACACAGTGTGCCACACAACTTACATGCAGCCAGAAAAGACCTATCACGTGCCTGGTATAGCAATTGCATGATATGTTTACTTGTTGGTTTCAGAACAAATAAGAAATTAGGGCATAGGTTATTCTGTAACTTTAACTTGTGAATTGATAGCAGGCCACATCATGGAACAACTTCTTTAGCTTAGGGATACAACAGCAAAGTAGATAAGCAAGTGATGACCTAATTATTTTAAGATGCCAAAGAAAATACATGAGGATCAACTTTAAGGCTACAGTCATCACATACATACAAACCCATATATATCATGTGTACACAACCCCAAAATCAGTGGATTTTGAAACCTAAGAGTACTGTAAAACATTCAGCTAGGTTGGATGAGAAAAGAAGTTGAATACCTTAAACTGACCACTCTCAGCTCCTGTCTCTTTTGTGGTTCTTCTGCTTTCCCCCCCCCACCTCCTTTATCTCTGTGCCTCAGTCTCCCATTTGCAGTATTACCATTTTATTTCTTTAGAGGAGAACAATGTAAAGAAGAAGAGAATAAAAATATATACACCATTACTTGAAAAGCATTGCTAATGGGGATAAAAAGTGCCCCACCAAGTCTCTGAAAAGAAGCAGCATGCTATAAATAAAATTCATGACTGTACAAAACACCCCAGCTCAACAGACTACATTAAGTGATTTTTGTCCACATATACACTCAATGAAGTCAGTCAAGAGTTCCAGTCTTATTGTTTTCTTATTGTCTTAAAATCATGGTATAAATTTAGCATTCTTCCAGTTTTCTAAATATCAAAGAAAATTGAAAACCTCAGCTCCTTTAAGTGGAATTATGCTTTTTCCATACTAGTCATCTAAGGATTGAAATTCCCACTTGACACTTTTGCTATTTCAGTTAATGGTGTTAAAGATAATTATAGTAGGTAGGTGTTCTCTCTGTCTCAGAGTAAAGGACACACAAATTTTGTCTTTGGTTTGCTAAAACACTGCTGCCTGCTTCCAAGCATCAACATTCCTACATTCTAATTTTGGAACAATAAAGGTGCCTCCTCTGCCATTTAGCCCTTTCTTTCCAAACCTTAAAAAAAAGTACCTTTTGTCTTCCTCCTTACCCAACACAGTTCCATCCCTCTTGCTGAGGGACACCAGGCTCTTCAAGGTGCTACTCTCCTTCCTTTGCTCAGAGATGAAAGCACATGGAGAGAAAAGCATCAAAAACACTACATGATATGTATCTCTCTGTGGTCTGATCCCACAAATTCTCCTGTACACCAAGAAAATGATTCTCATACTTCATGGGAAGCTGGTAGTTAAGCAGTTCCTTGGACAGAAGCTCTGTGTCAGGGGACAAGCTAAGCATGTCACCTACATATTACCTGTAGGTGACAGCTTTCTCAGTTTTATCTAATACAAAGAGAAGTTTTTAGGAGGATTAACTACCGCAGACTATACTAAAATAAAAAGTGTTGCATAAATATTTTTCCTTTAAATCCCTGACATTTGCCATGAAGAGCCATGTAACAGTTTCCACTGTTCTACTCTAACCCTGACCCTTCAGACATACAGCCAGAGAAAGCCATTCTTCTCAAACTGACTATGAACATGAAATTATCAATTTAGTAAAAAAAAATATGCAAGTGAAATTACTGGGCTCTTGCTCAACAATGTAGCAGCAGGATAAAGTGAATGCCCTTATGAAGCTCAGAACAGAAATGCAAATTGGACTTAGAAATGTCAGCTTTTCGGGTAGAAGAGACAAGAATGGCTTACTAATGCCACTAACAAGATGTTGGACAACCTAATTTATTGCTGTTCAAGAAAATGTGTCAAGGCAGAAGAAGCATATATTTTGAATATTGAAATAGCTATGCTGAAGTGGCATCAGTTTCTGGGACAACATGAATCTGCCACATGAAGCCATTCCATTTCAGTCCAAATAAAGAATTGGAGGGAGGGGTATCCTTTCTTTTAGCAAATATTTTTCAAAAATCATCCTCATAAAAAATGGAGAACGAGCATAGATAAAAGCATTTCAAACACAGAGAAGTAAATTTGGTCACAAAAAAACAGAAAGAGATGTTTGGGAGGAGAGAAAGAATGAGAGACTGAGAGAGAGAGAGAGAGAGAGAGAGAGCAGCAAAGTGATTTTACCACAGTTTACCAGAATAACAAAGCCATTTTCAAACAACCAAGGGAACATATATACACAAAAAGAAAAAAAACCAACCACCCTTTTGAGATTTTCATATGTTTAAAAAAACAAATCAAAACAGCAAACAAGCAACAAAAGCAGGAACCACAAGAGTAGTTAGCTTTCAGGCTAGTTAAGAATTAGGGTAAAAACAATATTACTACTTTGATGAACATTAAATGTTTACTATGAATTTTTACTTCTGATGTTAAAATTTAACAGCAGATGTAGAATTCCATAAAATAAGGGGGGAGAAAAAGTGTTTTGAATGCTGCTTGTAAGGATTAGCAACATTAAAACTATTTTATACTTATCTGAAGCACACTAGGCAGATTACATGGTGTAGCTCCTTTAGAGAGGCTACTGGTTTCTCAGCAGTTCCATTTAAGATAATTTCTACTAATTTTGAAGCATTACTGTGTACTTTCTGGGTGCATATATATTGCAAAGTCCAAGAAATTTTTATGTTTCAGTCTTAGTTCACAAAATACATTACCTTGAATTTATTTCCATCTCCTGACAAGGATACTGTGGTTTTTTAACTTCACCCTCAAAATCTGTTTCCATTGATGGAAACAAGTCACATTTGCAGAAAGGTTGCACCAACAGTCTTGCTTTCTATGAAGACTAAAGCTGCAAAAGCAACTCTGAATTTAGATAACAAAAAACTGTTCTGCACTTTAAAGAAGAATGAGAACACTGCAAAATGCCAGACAAAATAAATAAATAACCTTAGTTTGTTAATTTCCCTCTTGGTTAATTAACACCTATAAATGACCTTTAGCATTGACAAGTCCAACTTCATCCAGAAAGCCAAGGTTTAAGAACATCTATCCAAATAGGATTGATTACTGATTACAGCATTGTGAGGAGCACAATTCAATCTGATTTTTTTTTTCCTTTACAGACTGGAACTGCATTCCTGAGTAAGCTGATGTGACTGCCAATGAGGTAAAATGCAGAGAGTCATTACACTATAATGTTGATGTTACTACTTCCACATTTATCTGAAGCACAGAACATATATCATTTTAGACTGAAATTAAACCTTGCCAGAAATAATTTTTCTTTATATTGTTGGAATTAAAAACATATTGAATTGATCCATTAAGAAAATTCTACACTCTCTATCTTTGTGTTTTTCAGACTGTGTTTGCATCCTTAGGCAATGAAACAATTTTTACAATTGTAATAAAACAAGTAAGCGTTGACTTTAAGTTAAGAAAATTGTTGCTTGAATGACTAAACACTTCAGCAAACACAATAAATCCTTCTAGGTTTAACATACAGATAAATCCCATGCTTGAACAGGTACATAAATTTCACAATTTTTCCTGTCCAAGTTTTCCAAAACTTATTTCAGTTTTAGTCTTTTGCTGAGCATTTATAGAGCAGGTCTGCATATTTAAATTTTAATATTAGTTCATTCAAAAAGCATCTAGTGTTAAGAAGGCAAATTAAAAATCTACCATTAGAAAAAACAAATTTATAATATGAAGTACAGCAGTAATATTATTCTCCAGAAAAAAAATACAACTGTAGCACCTATCTGTATTTCAATGAAGAGAGTACTGATAAAAGAGTCAGGTCCATGAATTTCTTGCTTATTTCTGGACATATGAGTTTCAGTTTGACAATGTAATTTGGGAATCATAGATCTTAGTGTTTGCTTTCTCCCAGAGAAAGAAGACACCAGCATTACTGAACTATGTTCCCAACAAGAGTGTATCAACACATTGTACAGGAAAATCTCTAAAATGTTATTTTTATTTTCTTCAAAGAGCAGCAGAGAGAGACAATGTGCCATTTTAAACTGGTTTCAAACAGTATTTCAAGCAATGCTTTACTAAAGCAGAACAGGCTGCAGACTTATTTCCTCTCAAGTTTGCAGCAATAGCAAAACCGATCAATTTAATTTTGATTTTGTTTCAGCAAGTTGTATGCAAATTTCTTTTTTAAAATGTTCAAATCTTTAATCTCTCACATGTAATACATCTTCTACTCTCAAAGGTTATTTTAGACTCCCTTTGCCCTCCTTTTGGGTCCTAATGCTACATACCCTAACTAATATGTAACCATTATTTTCAAGCTTGACAAAACACAGGAGGATCCCTGAATACACAGAGGAGGAATGAACTGAGTACTGTTTGTCTACCTTCTACATGGCTAGCTAGCACAAAATATCACCGACAGACAGCAAGTGTCTCATCATACAGAAGTATGCAAACCAATCTCATCCCATGGTAGAAGATGGAGAGAAAATAAGATGCAGACTGCAAATAAAGGTACAGCTAAAATTACATCTTAAAAATGATGACAACTATTTTTTACAGTGCAGTACTTAATTACTCAGCTGTGAGAGCTGTAAGTGTTTTCCTGTTTTCAGTTCCCAAATTCATCCTAACTGGCCATGTTACATGTTGGTTACGTCTTTAAACATGGTTGTTCAGTTCACAGAGACAAAATCTCCACTCCAATATTATTGTTGAAATAGTCACATACAAAAAATTTAACATTTACTAAAAGCCTAATACATCCCCAGAATGTGTTGAATTTAGGTAATGCATGCTACACTGATGCATACTTCCCTATCAGTTTGCTACATTAAATAATTTCATTTTAAACACCTGTGCAAATTATTTATTAGGGAGAAGTTGTTCAGAATTCTTGAGAGAAAGATTCTGTTACTAAAGGGCTCATCTTTGTATCAGGTAGAAGAGAAAATAACCATACACCACAAACATTCTGCTTCCATTTTACTCTATTATTTTAAAATGCATGTTACAAAGATTAAAATAATAAAAGGCCATCTTAATCCTCATAATGGTACATATCACCTGTCTCTGTCAATGAGACATTTAAAAGCATCTCTTTATTAGAAATACAAATCAATACACTCAGGAGACTGCAATAACTGCTTCAAGCAATTTGTATTATCATTTCACTCTTGATGTTTCTACTCAGAGCAACTTATTATGAATGGCGTGAAAATGGCAACCTGTCACTGATGATTTTTTTTCTAAACCCCTTGCAATATTTTTTCCTTTCTTAATATAATTATCTTACTAAACACAGGTCTAGGTTGTAAGGTACAGCCCACAGCTGAAGTTCTATTTCTTTAAAATTGAGAGTGCTCCCCAACTTACATTAGAAACATTACTGATTAAATGAAGAGCTATTTGCTTTGTTTAGACCTGAAAGAATCTTGTACAGAGGGAAGTACTGAAACCTCTGGTATCTTCTTGACAGAAAAATCTCTTTAAAATGTTTTAATTGCTTGCAAAAATCCCTGAAAGACTGCTCTGGGCAGTGACTGGAACATCAATTATCTTGTTCTACCACCACTGGTAGCCTGAATAAACTTTAGTATTCTGTTATAAACACTCCTTAAAACTACAGTTTACCTTTAGCCAAATACTGAACAGTAAAATAATCTGAGAGAAGTGAAAATTAATATTTAGCTGTGAGACAGAATTATAAAGGTCTGAAGATGAACACTGATACTTCAAAGGCAAATGCCCACATTACCACCTGTAATACTCCTAGCTAAAGGAAGAATAATTTTACTTTCAAAAGGAGACTGTGGCAGACTGTACCAAAATTCAAGGCAGCGCACACATGAAACATACCACAGCAAAAGCTTTTAGGTTTTTGGGTTTAGGTACATCTCTTTTTAATTCTTCTGAGAACAGAATCTGGCAATTCCAGAGTAAGACTAACTTACCTTATTTTTTGGATTGGATGTGTTCATTACACTTCGTGTTTCCTTGCCTGTGTAAATAACAACACCAATTACAGTTCCTGAAAAACAAACAAAATCCCAGAGGTGTCAGGTAAATGAGAGATGTTCCCAAATTACAACTTGCACTAATTTAGTTCCTTAAATAAATCAAATGTATGAAAAAAAACCCAATATTTCTGCATAACACTGTGACTGCTGATTGTCAGAATGTAAAATGAAGAATTATTTTAACTTCTGCAATAAACACCCGTAAAGATAACATGCTTTCCTTGTTTTTTATGGAAACAATACTTCCAATGGAGCTCGTTAGAAACTTGTATTTGAACTTAAAATTTCCTCCAGCTGTTTTCAGAAGTTAGGACAGCATAAATAACTGCAGAGTGAATAAAAAATTAGTAAAGTGGGGCTGAACACATCACACACCAACTGCCTGCCACCTGTGCCATCTATAATGAAGTAAAATCTGGTTCAGCCAATTAATTACTTTGATAGAGTGTTATACAGAAATATTATCTTCATTAGCTTATAAACATCTTAATTTTTAAATTATTTTTAGCCAATTTTTACAGCATGGTATCGGAAAATCTGGCTTCAGCATCACTAAATAAATTTTTATATTAAAAAAAATTCTTTTATTAATATGTTACATAACACTTTCTAGCATAAAAAACTCCCCTTATTTCTATTACTTCATAAGGTAACCTGAAATGGCTTTATGGCAGTACAACAAATAACATAATTTTTTTTGGGGTCACTATGATATGAAGAAATAATAAACATAACTATTAAAAAACTGCCTACTCAGGAAACTTCTTGAAAAAGGAGAAGTATTACATGTTTGTCTGACATTAACTTAATTTGTCTTTGGCAATTAGAACCTCATATAAGATCTGCTACCACTTCTCTTGTAGTGTTACAGATTGTAAAAAATTGAAGAAACTCCCAAAGACAAAAATGACGATAGTGAAAGATGTTTGCATTAAAGATGTCTGCATTTACTCAAAAATAAGAATGTATCCTGGTTTAACCCCAGGCAACTAAGTTTTATGCAGCTGTTCACTCACTTCCTCCCCAGACCACGAATGACAGGATGGCAAGGAGGATAAGGAAAAAAAAATTAAAAAGAAAACAAAACCAACTAAACAAAACAAAACAAAACAAAAAAAATCTCATCACAACTCATGCATTGAGATAAGAATTGTTTAATGACTGAAACAAAGTAAACATAACAGCCATAGTAGTAATACTTGTGATAATATTAATGATTATAAATATTGTAATGAGGAGGAAAAAATGCAAAAAAAAAAAAAAACAAAACAAAACCAACCAACCAAACACCAAACCCCACCTCCCCCCAAAAGAAAACAAAGACCCAAGTGAAACAAGTGATGCATAGTACCATTGCTCATGTCCACTGATCAATGCCCAGACCACCCCAAAGTTCCTCCAATAGTCACTAATCCATAATTTCTGAACCCTTTCTACTGTCTCCAACCAATGTCCACATATTCCTTTGGGGCACTTTATTTTGGAGTGATCCTGAGCTGACCTGTGTCCAATAGTCAGAACGTATTGGACAATATGCTTCAGGGAATCTCTTCCTGCACACTCCAGCAACCTCTGCCTTCAAAGGTATTGAGTTCAGTGGAAGTTGGGAGGACTCTGCATTCCAGATGGCACATTTCTAAAAAGCTTCACCTGGCTGCTGCAGCTCAGAAAAACAAACTGTCCTACTTATCTCATATTTTGTTCCTTGAAAAGTTGGTTTAAAAGGTGAAGGTCAGATAAATTCCATTTTGACGACGGAACTTGGAGCAGAATTTTGGTTGGATCTGACTAAGCTGCTGCTTATAACAAGTCATTGATCTTAGATTTTAAACTTTCTGACATCAGCACAGTATCAGTGATAACTAAGCGTCCCTTAAATCTGAAGTACATTGGTGTAGGGAACTCTATCTGTAGTTTTATTGCTGTCCCACAGCGGCTGCAGCAGGGACAGTTCTGGTGTCCAACAACAGGAACTGAATCCAATCTGGGATTTCTGAAAGCACAGCTGTACTGCAAGCCTCAGCTTACAAAAAGCACCAACTCCTGTATGACTATGTATGGGGCCTCTGCAAACTGGCTCTCCTACACTGGGCAATCACTGATAGGTATGGGTGGAGTGCTTAATGATGGAGAGAGAAGTTAGGACATACCACTAGAACAAATATGGGCCTAGAAAAAAAAAGAAAAGCAGACTTGTGATAGCCAGGCATACTCTGAAACCTGGGTGTGATGATACCAATTTTGGTATCTCTCAAGCATACATCTTCACTCTATGAACCATAGAAAAACCAGGGTGTGTTCAAATTAAAGTCATAGGTAGGAGTTGGCAGAAAATACTGCTTTTGACAGCTGTGCATTTATATAAATTGTTCTTATTTTATCTAAAGTGACTTCACAAGACTGACATCTGCCAAAATGATGATGCAATTTCATTAATACAAATCTCTCAATAGGTATCTCAGCAGGTTTCTCAGAAAGCTGCATTATCTTGTTCAGCATTTGAACCACACTGATCATTACCACAAGTGGAGAACAATCAGCTAAAGTCCATACTGTAGTGGACTTTTTGAGGTTTTTAAAATTTAACTGCTAAGTGTCCTCTCTGCCTTTCTGAAATGAAACCTACCGAAGCTTTCAATAAGCACAAACACCACAGTCATTGATGCCATAAGCACAAGCATCTGAAAGATAACTAATTTAATTGAAGATAAACTAAGAGTTTTTCAGAAAACTCAGTGGTTTAAGTTACTTGCTTATATTTAGAAGTGTTTCTCCAGGGACAGTAGTTTTGCAAGTTTTCACTAACCAAAATTTCCTTTCCTTCAGGCACTGTTATTAATTCCACAGTGATAATACAGATATTAAGAAGGACAGAGACTGTGCCTTATTGTTACTATTAAAAAACCTGCTAGAATACTGCTTGTAAGCGGAAAACTCAGAATATTTTTTTCCTATCTCACTTATTAAAGAATAACTAAAGGATGACTGCATGCTTTGGACTTGAGAAAAAGGCTTTTGATTTTCATCCCTGCCAGAGGCTTCCTGTGTGATCCAGGCATATTAATCTTTGTCCTTTTTAGGTTAGGATAAGCATCATAGAGACAGTCACCAGATCTCTGTCAGAGCTTTACAGCAAAGGGCAAAAAGACCTACAGATTGGATATCAGTAGGAATCTCCATTTAGATATCTAAACTATCTGTTTGGAAACTGGGTATATACTAGGTGCAGTAAAATGGATTCCCCTTCCCCCCTCCCATTTAGCTTATTGTTTTTTTGAGGGGTAAAGAGACAAACTAAATCCAGGGAAAGTAAACACCTTCCAAATGCACAAATTTTAGTAACCTCACTCTTCTGAACATTATATTTTGATATAAAAAATGACATGGAATAGTTTATTCTTGAGTTTTTTGGAATGACACAATTTTGTTGAATCAATTTTTTGGTTTCCAAAATTCATGAAGAAAACAAAAAAGTCTTAAATTATAGCAAATACTTTTCTTGTCACTTCTACTGTTCTAGCAATAGGTGCTTTTTTTCTCTGTAGAATCCATTATTATAGTATTCTGATATTCTCATGAGCTTTTGTAATCTGCATTAAAGATGCAGTTGATAAGATTTCTTGAAACCGTTATACATTTAAATTTACTGCAACTGATCTGTGAAATAATTGATTTGTGGTCTCTTTCTTCTAGAATTGTCATGGCATCAGCAACCAGAGCTCAAGTTTTCTGAGGTATTCCCCACATAATTTCCCAAACACTTTTCCCAGCCTAACCTTGACCCTCTGCATCACCTTGACAAATAGCAATGGCATCTATCCTGGAGATAGTGGGCTATCCTACCTGATGCAATGTGGTTTTTGTAATGTATCAAAGAATTCTATCAGGAAATTCAGCATCTATTAATCACTGGGAGGGGAGCCCCCTTACCCAAAAATTGTCCTGTATGTCCTATAAAAAACCATTTTAAAAATTAAATAAGGCTTGGTATCTGCAATTCAGGTACATATTCCTTTCCTGGATGTAAGTGATGTAGCTCTCTCTGCTCCTGAGACTGACACCATCAGTCAGTAATATGTCAAGATAATAGTGCTAGGTTGACCCAGAACACTTTGTAACAACCTACAAAGGGTTGGAAAGGGCCTAACAGGGTCCCAGTGGGTCACAAATTTGCTTGGCTTAGTAACAGATGCTGTCCAGGCTGCTTAGAGAGCACTGGAGGGAACAGCCTTTCAAGCTAGACAGTATGAAAGACTGTCATACTGAAGAGTCTTAGGGTAAATGAAGAGATGTACAGGAAACATTGCAGGGCAGAACTCTACCCTCCACTACCTGGACTCAGGCCTCAAATCCCCTTTCTTGAACCAAAGTGGAATAGTAATAGAATTATTAGGTTTGCACACAGAGGTCATAGACTTTTTCAGTGAAAAATACCAGTGGGTAACAGAACTGTGAACCTAGACAGTGAAGACACTGAAATCAGATACAAGTGTGGGTGAGGTAGCTGTCTACAGAGTGGAAAAACTGCATATTTTCACGTAATACAGGCTGTATATTCTTCTGTTTTCATGGAATCCTAGTGTCACTTATGTATAGAAGCTGTGCACAAGCATATTCTTCCACTAGATTTTTCAGATATAATTAAGGGCTGTGACTGATTATACTGGGGGAGAGAATGCAGAGGCACCTGCAAACTTGTTTAGGCAGAATCCACCTTTGATATCCTTCCATGGCAGGTTTAAGCAAGTCAGCTTATGTATGTTTATAATGCAGTCAGACAGTGACCAGCATTTTTATTAAGATTTTCAGTTGTCACAAATCTTGGAAATTCAATTATTAAATCTACTTTAAAAAAACCCCAAAAAACAAAACCCAAGCAAATTTAATTAGCTCAGCATCGTGTTCTAACTTAGTTATGTACATTCAACTTGGAAGTGAGATGGAAACAACTGAATAATGCATCAGTTATCAACCAGATCTAGAACATCTTAATTTTAACAAATTGCTAGATGTTTTATCTTATGGTCTTCCTCATGACTATATGCACAGTGTACCTCTAAGATCTTGTAAATGTCTTATTAGATAAGCAACAGACTGAAGGAAATAATTTCCTAGTTTTTACTGAAGGGCTAATCCTATCAAATGCTAAAATTACATCCACACAGTTCCTGAGTAATTCTTAAGAACTGGATTTTTGCCCTACAGGACAATGAGTACTTACATGAGAGAAGCACATTACCATGGTATTAAATTGCAGTTAATACATGAAATGAGGTAAGTGAAATGAATGATATGCCAGAGGTTAGATATAATTAATGTCACAAAATCAGTTACTGAAGGAAATTATTTTTGTCTGGTATCTAAATTCAAGGTAACTTCTGTATGCACACCATGGCACAATTTTTAATTTCATGATCACATTATTTTTCCCTTCAGAAGGCGTTGCAGTCTTGAAGAGCCATTCAATATTTTTTACCTTGTATTTTTTAGTGAGTTTGCCTTTAGTCTGCCTTAAAGTCTTATTCCACTATTAAAAACTATGTCCCAACAAGAGAATTATCTTTTCCTATGTTTTTCCACTGCCATCATCAATAATGAGCTAAAGTCCTTCATATATAATTAAACTTTCACAAGACCCCTCAGAAGTAAAAAACTCAAACTTATCCTAAGGTATAAATTTTACGGAGAACTGTTTCCATTAATATAGGTGCCAAATTTAGATAGCAGATCAAGAGCAATCAGTCAATAGCTACACTTCTAAACAAAATCATCTACCATGGAAATGAAAACATGAACAGCTTTCAATTAAAATTCAAATATACTGATTCAGAATTAAAGAGTTTGCAAATGCATACTCTTTGTTTGTAGTTTTCTTCCACACATAGATTTGAGGAAAAGGAAACTCAAACCAAGTTTATACCGTATTGAAATTTATAATTCATGAGAAGCATCTTTTTATACAAAGTTAAAGATCTCGGCTACCTAAGTTAAAAACCTGAGGACAACTTTAGGCATCATCCATTTGACCAAAGTTTTAGAGAGAATAATTTTCCAGTGCAATCAAACCAAACAACACTAAAAATCAAAAATCATGACTATCTTTTCAACACTCAGGAAAGGAGTGCTCAGTCACAGACTACTTTTCTACCTCGTCAGAATTCATCTCTTCCCCACATACTTCCAGCAGGCCCCTCACTGATATAAGAAGTCTTCACAGTAGGGACTAACTTTACAATTTAGCTGGAGATTCTTTAGTTCCTTCCCATTTCTTGGCTGTTTCTAATTGTTCCAATTCGCCATCTTAAATTCTAGTTCTCTTCAGAAATCATGCTCTCTCAATTCCTTATTCTCAGTCATCATGCAGAAGAATAACTACAGCCCTTTTGACCTCTCTTCCATAGAGTGAAAATGAAAGAAAATAAATTTCTGCTCTAAAAACCAAAAAGTTACAATGGTTTTAAGTCTGAATAGAGCATCTAGGTATTAATGTGTACTCATTTATTATATCTGGGACATACATGAAATGGTAATAATATTTGGATCCCAATATTTTAAAATTACCTAACTTCGAAACTTATCTCTCTTTCTGATTAAGACTTTGCCTACTAGAAGATACTAATCACAGAGTATACATAGAAGAAAAGCTTCTAAATATGCAAAACTACCCTTGCTTTTCAGCAGGGAAAACCATCCACTGTGATTGAACAGAGCACCTTACAACTTAAAGTTATAATTAAATCAAAAAGGTCAGTGATGTCAGTGGGCTACAAAGGACCGTAATACTGAAAGATCAAAATTTAAGTTAAAAAACCCCCAAAGCTATTAAGGAGGATTAAAAATGTATGAAAATATTTAGAGCAGCATGATAATACCAATGGGAAGGCAGAAAAGCAAAAGTTTAATAGCCTGGAAGATAAAACTATTTTACAATGTGAAATATTGTAAATAGTATTTAGATACATTAGCAGCTTTGTATTGCAGCACTTACCTGAAGCAACAACAGTGCTTGCCCATAATGTATTTTCTATGCTTAGGCTTTCATGAACTGCAGGATCACTGTCTTCCTGTTAAAAATAAGAACAGCTAATAAGTGAATCACCATTACAAGAAATTAAGAACCATGTCATACCATCTGAATAACTGACACAGGATGTTTGCATCCTTGTATCAATCACTGTATAATAGCATTCATTGCACATACACAGATAGAAAACATTGACTAAAAAGTGAAAAAATGTTTGAAGTTCATAATACTTCTATCCAATCATTCTAAAAGAACTAGTCAAAAGTATTTTAAAAGTAACATATTCTTTTCCTCAGATGTATCAAACTGCAGAACAGTATGTTACAGCATGCAGTTTAAGGTGAGTTAGGAAGACTAACTCCCAAAAATTAACACCCTGTTCTGTATTTAAATCATGTAAAATTCTTACAGCAAGCTATGGTGATCATCATTTTGCACCTGATCAACATCATATAAACTTCAGGGAAAAATATTGCAACTTTTAAAATGAAACATAGGCTTGTATTATCTTAGCACATGCTTACAAAATATATACTCCTTGGGAAAATACTTCCAATAGAAAACTGCTTCCATGATTACTTTAAACATCCCCTTTTTTTCCTCCCCTCTCTCCTCCCAAGCAATAATGATCTGCAGATCGTAAACAGACAATCTTTCATAATCAATTTGGAGCGTGTACAGATTTGTTGCTCATTAGCAGCTGTGAAATGTGCTGTTTACAACTAAAGGAAACTTTAGGAGGTAGGATAATCAAGTGTATTTGATCAAATTACAGCTTGTAGCTAAACTTTTTGCAAGAAAGGGGAGATGAATTATTTATCAAAGTACGCAATATACATACTGTCAATAATCAAAACCTACTCCCATTTTTCATCTCTATTTTGAAAAAACCACCAAGCACAGGATGAGCTGCACAGAAATTTCTGTTTCTAAAAAAAGAAAAATCTCCAATTTAACACATAACTTTTTGTGCGTAGATCAAGAGATCCCAATATAGCAAGGGAATTATAGTTCTTGCTCCCCTAAGTGAGGAAAAATTGTAATTTAGAAGGTATGGAGAACCAATCTGTCAAAAACAGAGGGGAAGAGAGGGAGATATGGAATTAGCCCTAAGAAGAAAACCACAAATTTTGAATCAAGACTTATATTCTGATGATCTTGGGATTAGCTCAGTTGGTTAGGGCATGGTGCTAATTATGCCAAGGTTATGCCTTCAATCCCCATTATGAGTCACTAACTAAGATTTGGACTTGATGATCGTTGTGGGTCCCTTACAATTCAGAATTCACAGAATATTCTGTGAAAAATCATCAAGATTTTTCTATAAGATAGAAAGTTTTATAAGATCAGCCTTAAATTAAGAAAAAGGAGAATTATTTTTTGATTCTTACCTCAGGTATTAGTACTGCAAGAATTATTTGCTATACTCCTACATCTTAATGCTTAGATTCCTGGTTTGATTTACAATTGTTCCCAAAGTATTTGGGTTCTGTGATTATTTCTTTTGTTTATTCCAAATAGAAAGTAAAAATAATTGGAAAATGTTTAAACAGAGCAATAAGGGAGGTCAACATAGCTTCCATACTAGATATGACTAAATAAACCTGACTTCTAATGGGGAATATGACAGACATCTATGAAACAAGCACATAAAAAGAGAGGATAGATACTGCTTATTTTTACCAAAGAAAAAAGAAGTCATAAATAAAGTCAACAAAATTGAAACAACAGGTAGTCATTCTTAAATATATACTTAGCCTGTGTAACTTCCTCCAATTTCAATATTAAAAGGTTACACACGTTCAAGGGTGAACTGGGTAAGTTTAGAGAAGGAAAATTCATTGCAAGTTACTTACAGAAGACAGCTCTAACTCAGGAAATTTCCCACATCTTGTGTTAAGAAACAGGTGGCTCTTTTGAGGAGGAACTACTGTGTCCTTACTCTAGTTGTATTCTGCTTCCCAGCACTCTGCTTCTGGCTATTGTCAAGAACAGGATACTAAGCCAGGTAAATCCTTTGTTTTCCCTTATTCTTCAGTTAGCAGATTGTAAGACTGAATTATGAAACTCTTCCATATTACAAGAAGAAATCAAAAGCCCTGCAATGATTGTAGAGAGCTGACAACAGGGTTAAGAAAAAATCACTTGTTCAATGTCTAACACTGCTACAAGATTTAGTGAAATACCTTCTTTTATGTCATTCAAAATAATGAGCTCTCTCTCTTTCCACTCATGCTCATCCACAGAAGGGTCTGCCAATCCCTTATCTTCTGCTTATTTCATTATGATACTTTCATGTATTTGCCCTCATATTTGCCCACATTATGAACTCGCCTAACATTTTCAGGTTTCTACATACAGTTCATTCCATTTCCAAAATATCACACCTTCCATGCCCAATCAGATGATGACTTACCCTTATTTTTCTTTTGTCCTAAGTTACTCAAATGAAAAATACAAGGTGTACTTAAGGGTTATAAGTTTAGTTGTTTCACACTATTTTTATTTGTACTTCTAGAGAGACAGTAGGGGTAGATGAAGCAGGGAAAGACAAGAACTGCAATTCCTGAGTGAGATCAGACCTGTGTTAAGGAGATATGTCTGCAAATCTTCTGACACTAACAGAACAATGTATGTTTCGGGTTAAATGAAATCCATCACTCACTCTCATAGCAGAAATTTGACATATAAGGGCTTCTTTGTCCAGCTGACAAAGTTTCCACTTAAGGTCTGCTGGGTTGAATTTCATTTGGCAGCTGTATGTTTCTTGGTCTTTGAGTTCTGAATTAAGTTCATTACCAGAATAGTGAAGTTCAGTATTATATTCAAGCTTCATATCCAGGCTCAGTTTTTTAATCTGTGAGCAGCATTGATCATAGAGGTTTAAATTGTCTATAGTTTCTTTTCAGAAATTAGTCTGCAGCTCATGCATGTGCAGTGAGAAAGGAAAGATGAACAGTGAAATAAAAATTGAATACAACCCATTTTCAGTCCTTTCATTATTAATTTCATAAAGTCCTTTCATGCATTCATAATACAGCTGACCAAGGATCACGACAAATTTCAAGGAGTCATTCAAAAAATTTCAAAGCAATAATTTTTTAGAAATTTTTGTAAATAACAAGAGAGGTCTTTGAGATGAAATCCCTAATCCTTGAGTGAACCAGTGTACCACTTCTATTTGACCTTTTCTATCTCTGTTCCTGCATGACAGGAAGCAGTACAACAACCCCCATCAACTTTTGTAGGAAAGTGGAATACACATTAATTTACTTGAATCACTGAAAGAGATTCCTTCTCCAACCCAACCCCACAGTTATTTTTTCTGGCTATGTTCCTTTTACTGGCATGTGTTTTGGACAGGGTTTCAGGTTCAGATTAGGTTCCATACAGATCAGCTCCCTAGTCAAGTTGTCTGTAGAGTTGTTACTGCTGGCATAAAGGAAGGGGAGTCAAAAGGAATTACAAAACATAATGGCATTCTCTTCAGTAGTAACATAAAAGTAAGCCAGATTGAAGTGAACACAACCATTGCTTTAAAACAGGTAATTCTTTACCAAACATGAATGAAAAAAGTGACTTTATGTTCTCTCTACTAAAATGCAAGGCATATCCAAGAAAACATCTGTATAATTAGCATCAGGCCAGAGATTCTACTCATAAATGAATAAAGCTACATGCACCAGGTTTTACATCAGGGTAGGTTTATTTTAAGCATCAAACAAGATGCAATATTGTAAAAAATGATATATATTATACAATATAGTTCTGTACCATATGAAAGAAAAAGATTATTGAAGTAGTTGAACCAAACTCAATGACATTTGTTTTCTAAGATTGCTATTAGAATCTAAAAAAATTAAGATATATTTCTAAAGTAAATGAAGAGACTATGGGGACAGAACAGAGCTGCAATATAGAAGAAATAAAAGGAAAATATTCTCAAGGGAATAGTGAAAATAACCCCCAAATTTAAACAAGAAATAGCCAAGGTTAAAAGCAAGAGAGACTCTCCATGATCCTATACAGAAGTAAGTAAAGGTTAAATAATACTGGCTATGCTAATACACACTGATGTAATGCTCTAGAATACTCTTTAGGCTCTAACTGGTGAAAGTTGGTTAAGAAGTATGGTTACCTTTTATTGTCTTTTTAATGCTCTTTTCAGCATTAATAAAATTGCTCCCTCATTTACCAAGCTTACAGAGGAGCATCAGACAGAAGAGAAACTCTAGTAGTTAAATCTGTTTACATCCTTGTTCTGTACACCACTATTTAAAAATAAGCCCAGCAAAGACATGGATGATGCCCTCAGAACAAATAAAACTATCTCATAAATTTCCACAAAACACTACTTTAGCTCATCTATTGTTTTTTGATAGTCTGTCTATCAAATGTGGAAGGAGGAGAGGAAATAATTTATTCCATTATTCAAGGGTCAGACGTGATCATGCAAGGATACACACTCACTTTCATGCACTGACTGCATATCCAAAATCTATGGTGAACAATGGAAAAACACACCAAAATCTATGGAGAACAATGGAAAACAGGTTCATGTGAAGCTAGCAGATATCACTAGAGTACAGCAAAGCTTTTATGCCTCCTGACATGATTATGCAGGTGTTCTGCAAAATATATCTTCTGACAGCTCCCAGGTTTTTTGTGGATAGATTTGTACTTAGACCTTGCTCGCTCATAAAAACTCCAGCATTGTGCTCCCAAGTTTCTGGTTTGTTTTATGGACACATACTTTTTGAAATTATCTAAGTTTGTCTTTTACATTGTTAGTACTCTGTCTCCATAATGGGGAGGAAAAAGAAAAAGAAAAATCAATGTGCTATTACCCTGTCAACCTGCCCTTGCAAGAATTCTTTGAACATCAATGCTTAAGTAGAAAAAATGTATGCATTAGCATCACTAAGCACACTATTTTTTTTTTCTTTAACATAAAATAGAAATTAGATGCAAGAACTGATTTATTGTAAGAAGCAAGGGCTCACAGCAAAAGCAGAAAGATAAATCAGTAAACGAGTGTCCTAAAACAGCATTTCACAATGCAGAAGGTACACCACTAACAAAACCCAACCTATGAAAAATCTCTAGTGTGATTCACTGTGAACCAAATTTGAGGGCAATGTCCTCAGATGCTTTAAACTGAACACAGAAGTTCAGTTTAAACTATCCTGGCTACTGAAGCACTCAAAAAAAACATATATGCAATCCTGAAACCATAAAATGCACCACAGTTATTTACACACACTGGGATATTTGAATCATACAGCTCTTATGACGTGTACAAACAGAACCCACAACACAAATTACTGTGATGATTTCCCAATGTCTCAATTACTTACACCAGAGTTGTTAAAAAGATTCCAAAGAGCTCAATATACATGTAGGAAATTACACACTTAGCCACTGAGAGAAATAATATGAATTTACAGCTGTTAATAGAAGTTTCATTTGGACAATTGGTCAAGACAAGGTTTAAGTGAACACTGCTGCTTACTGCTTTAGAGGGTGTGAACAAATGACATTTAGTTTGTAGGCAGCATGGACTATGGAACCAGTATAAATTGGTCTTCAAGAGCCAGCAACTGCAATATCTCATTCATCAGTGTATTTACAATTGTGAACTGGAATTTCAATTACAAAACAAAATCTATTACCAATTTGAGTCACGGGGAAAAAACCCTTCTCTTTACCTCCCCAGCAGTTAATTTTCTCAAATTATTTTAGAAACAAACCATCAAGAGGAATGAGTCTAACACCATTGAGTTTGGCTGAAACAAACAGAATAATCACTATATCTGCTAACATACTGCTACAAAACTGTAAATCTATTAAAAAAAAAAGAATTACTACCTATTAGGACACTGCTTTAAAAGGCCAACTTTAGCAGGCCACCTTTTGAAAACAACAGAAACAAGACATAGATATTATTGCATTGTTATTTTCATAATTAGTTTTGAATATAATTATCTGTGGAGAAGAGATTCAATACAAAGCCCCCATAAGTAGCTTTTAGCTTTTTTTACATTTTGAGAAAACTGAACTTTAGAAGTACAGCAGAAATACTGTTAAACAAGGCACACTTTTACTGCACATAAACTAGCAGATACATTGTCTCAGGCTACTGCTATTATTCAACTTGTCAGTTTTTGACATATATGAACAATACATCAGATGCCTGGAAACAGTATACTGCTCACAAAGAGTTTCACATAAAAAGATTAAAGTTATGTCAATCAACAAATATTCAACTCTCCAATTCAGATTTTTTCAGATATTCTTTATGCATTAGTTTTCTGCCATACATGTTTAACAGGATATTTTTTATATGAAGTATTGCCATGGCAGTATCATAGGAAAAAATACTGCTCTAAAGTCAAGGAAAGCTCTGGTACAAAGTTGACACTACATGTAGGACTAAGGTATTAAAGAGGAAAGTAGAAAATTTATTTACATGGACTACTTACCCGTGTGAAAGTACCCTCAAAACTGTGGATATCCAGCTGTGGCTTCTGAGCATAAACATAAGCATTGATTGAAAAGAGATCCTGTAAAACAGAATAATGTATTTACTATTACTTAAATATAATCATTTATTTTGAAGACCTAGTAAAGAATCCAGTTTATGACCCTCACCGACCCACCCCAAACTAAGCTCACACAACTTTTATCCAACTAAGAAACATGGTATTTTTTTCCAGTACATCTTGCTATAGAGGAATCACTTTCAAGATGATATCCTTAATGTGTTGATAGTCCAAAAACTAACCTGTTTTACATTTATGAGCTAGATATCTTTATCTAATTTATTTTAACAGCCCCATTTTAATTAATAATAGTGTAATCTTACAATATTTTCCAGTTATTTGTCTTTTTCAAAATAAAGTGGGGGAGGGAGGAGGGTTGATTTGTTTGTTGGTTGGGTTTTTTAATGAAACAGGAAAAAAATTACTTTTCCAGCAAGGACAAAGTCAACTGAGTACAAAAGACAACAATGAAATGGATTTGAGTTCTCTTGAATGCTCCAGCACCCCAGTGAAAACGCCACAAGAAAACCCTACCAGCTTCAGGAAAGCCTAACTACATCAACAGGATTACTCAAATCTTTAAACTCAGGGATACATCAAAACTAGTCTGATAAAATTTGGTCTAATATATGTGGTACCACTACTCATGACAGAAAACAATACACAAATGTTCATTCCCTAAAACTAAGAAGAATAGGAAACACCTAAGATAGTACAGTAGCAGCCTCTATAAACAGATGGCAGTATACTATAAACAAAAGAAAAAAAACCCTAATAAATCTGATGATTGTTAGATCTTAAGAGTTGTCCCTAGAGGCCCAGGGAGGTTCACCTTAAAATTCTGAAACAATTATTTCATCAAATAATTGTTCTAAAACATGCACCTTCCACAGTAAAAATACTACAGACTACAACTGTGATAGAAAGGAATTTTTCAATCACAAAAGCAAATTTTTGGTGCTTTTTAGGTGATAAGAACCAACAGCAGCAAAGGGATTTCAAAAGGAGTTGACCATTTATGCATGAATACACAACAGTCCAATTTCTACTCTGGAGAGGAGCAGATGCTTGATACCAACTCCCAGTCAATCTAAGAATTCCAGTCTCTGATCAAATGCAAGGTTGTACACCTTCCCACTCTATGTAGCACCTAATTATTTGGGTTATCTCCATCCCTTACTACCAGATGAATCTTGCAAAAGGCTACTCAAACACCATCTCTGGGGACCAAATTACACGGGTACAATACCCTGCTCATGCTAGCTAGAATGTGCTGCCTTTCAGAGCAGAATTAATTTTACAGCCTCTATTGAGGACATATAAACAACACCTTGGCACAAATGCTACTTTAAAAAGTAGGCCATTATTTTTTTCCCCATAATTTTCAATGTAAGAATGTTTCACAATTTGAACAGTAAAAAAAAATTAACTAAAAGTGCAATTGTCTATCTGTGTTAATGTCTTAAAGCCCAATATATTTCTATCCTGTATTATCTCTGATACAATGGCTAGATTGATGAATATCACTATATTTTAGCTTTTCATTATCAAAAGGAATGCTTTCTTAAAATCCAGTGTACATTTATGAAATAACTTTGACTTTAGTTTAAAAATGTGTAGCTCTATAAATAATAAATTGTGTTTATATTCTGCAGACAAGAAATCTCTCATAGCTTCCAAAAAAACTTTTTATTTCATATGCTTTTTAAAACATGAATGAAATCTGAACACTGAATCTCACAACTTGTCTTTATCTTAAACCACTAGACATTTATTGAAGTCTATCACACAAAGTTCATTCATTGCACCCTTGTTCTTCCAACCTACTTTCAACGAGTTCACGAGAAATAATTCATATGAAACTAATACACATGTGGTGTCCTATATCTTCATCATTTACTTCTCTCCAATCTGTTATCACCTACAATTTAGCTAATCTAAGCTATTATGTGCTTTATTATGCAAAGAAAAATAAAGAGTCTCTCAGTAGTGCATAACAGAAGAAAACTAATACCACACACATGCTCATATACAATAAAAACTGCTAGTGAAATGCGTCAACTTCTCTCTTTTCAAAGAAGGCTTAGTGGGAAGCAAAATTAAAATAAAAGAAAGTAGAAATATCCACCTTTCTAAAGTGAATTGGCATTTGTACAGTAATATATTTTCCTTGGTTCTAATTATTTTTTTCTATTGTGATCTTCTCCTTTGTTTCATCTCAAATGTAAAAAATTCTGTCTACCTATCTACATTCCTTTGGTGTCTTTTTATGTTTTAGTTCGCCTTTTTTATTTCTGATTTAACACCTAAATTTGTGTTTTCATTTTTTTTCTTTTTTGAATTTCAGCTGTGAAACAAACTTACTTACCTTTGTGAAAAACTGATATCTGCACATTATTGGCATTCTGAAATGCTACAAGCTAGAATTGGCATAGTGTTCCAGAAGGGCATGGGGTTTTTTTGTAAAATTAAAAAAAAATATGCTCTGGGTGAAATCTAGGGTGTTATCCCATTGGCATTTAATTAATGAGTAGCAGAAAGACATAAAAGCATATAACTTGAGCTCAGTAGATTTCTGAAGTATTTTTTTCATTATTAGGATTAAGAAAAGAGTTAAAGATTCTTATTTGCTGTAGCCAAGTGTTCTGTACTCCAACTGGACACCATTCTCAGGCCAATAAAATATGGTAGTTTTATAATATGAGCTAAAGAAAGAAAATCTTGAAGAATTATACAGTTACAGAAGACAAATTTCCTATAAACTCCATCAACAACCAAGAAAGGTTACTGTAATATAAAGATATTTTTTCACCAAGTACTGCTTCTCCAGTATGAAAGCTCTGCATTTCTCCTCTCAGTGTTTTGAAAGAAATTGTGAGCGTGACTTTAACAAGCAGACATCAAGATTTGTAAGCAACACTACATGTAAATATAATTTCTGCTCACTAGGCAAGAAAAAATTACCCTGTTCAGTTATGTCATTGCTTTCCCTTATACAAAAGCAGAGGAAAGGAAATTACCTTAAACAAAGGATTTGATTCTATTATTTTTAGAAAAGGCAACTACTTTTTATTAATGATTTAACTAAAGGGGGATTTGTGAAACTCAGCTTCAGTAAAGACTTATTTTCATACTAATACATTGAACTGCTGATTCACTGAAGCCAAATAGTTTTACTGATACCTTCAATAGAAACAGTATTCTACATCTAAAATTACATCACTTTTAGGATGTAATAAGGTCAAATGATCTCCTTTATTTTCTTACTCAAGACAAAAAAACACATTTGGGTGGGGATTGTAACAGTTCTAGATTAAAAAAACTATACGAAAGACTTGAATCTTGAGTAAAAAAATATTCTTATATAAGAGTAGATGAGTTTTTCTTAAAAATTTATATGCATTTAATTATCTCATACTTAAAAATAATAATTGAGAAGAATGCATTTCAGTCTTCTACACTGCAAGTCAGAAAATGACTTTGTGATGGTATAATAATGAAAATGCTCTGTTTTGCATTTCACAATTTAAAAATGGCCACAGTTATCAATAACATAGAAAAATCTCCTCTATTAGGTCAAGGGCAACATTTGTTCACCTTACTTAAAGATCATTAAAATACATTCTTAATCATAACATGTAGTTCATTGCAAATAAAATTGCCTTTGGTTCAATAAAACTAATTAAATGTAAATGGTATTGTTTACTGCCGTATGGATCTTCTGATATAAATCAGCAAGTCACCATTTATTGAAAATTACAGTGACCTCACTGCTGTTAATAAATATAGCTGATCACACAAGCTAGAGAAGAATGCCTCAGAACTTGTGTATTGCCAGAACTGTCCAACCTATAACTATGAAACTGCAAGAAACCTAATCCAGGTGTTACCCTATTTGCTGCTCAGCCATCATTAAGGGACTTGCTGAAATTTTAATTCTCTTATCACATTAAGTGCTTTAGAAAGACAACAAAATCTGTACCGATCATCTTGGTGGTATCATCTGTTCTTTAAGAAAAGCTCTGAAGGTCTGCAGGTTTGTTTGTTCTGGGTGCCACAGTGGGTAGGATTACAGTGCTGCTCTGGTGACACGGCTGACAGCTCATGGCAACGCAAGATACTCACTCTCCTACCTGAAAGGAGGTTGCAGCGAGGTGGGGGTCAGATTCTTCTCCCAGGTAACAAGTGACAGGAGCAGAGGAAATGGCCCCAAGTTGCTCCAGGGGAGGTTTAGATTAGATCTTAGAAAAAACTTCTTCTCAGAAAGGATGGTCAGGCATTGGAACAGGTTGTCCAGGGAAGTGGTGGAATCACTATCCCTGAAAGTGTTCAAAAGGCATGTGGATGTGGCACTTGGGTATGCAGTTTATTTCTGAACACAGTGGAGCTGTTCACTGGATTCAACAGTCTTAGAGGTCTTTCACAGCCTTAATGACTATGTTTTTAAATAAAGAAATCAAAATGAGTGACAAATTTATTCTATCCAACACAACAGCTAACTATTCATAGTCTATTTTATGTTCAACTTGCATAAACTGTATTTTTAATTATTAAAAATATATTTCAATATGGAAGCATGAACTGTAAGTCTCAGCTTTGAAGTACATCACAAATGTGGAGAAGCCACTGTGGTAGGGATGTGTGATGAGTCTCGGGAGGCCACTGCGGGCAGAGGCTGGCCGGAATAATGTGATCCATCCAGTAACAGCCCAAAACGTCAGCCCAAGGGCAGGAGAGGGCAGAGCCGCCGGGACTGAACCCTGCTGCCCTGGCTGGCACGGGCTCTGCCTGGGAGAAGAAGCCGCCGGGTGCTGGCTCATCACATGGCCATAGGGATTTCACCTTGGGGCCCAGAGCTGTGCTGCCCTGCCGAGCTGCCGCAGTGAGCCGGGAGGGCCGGGAGCCGGCAGGGGCACGCCGGGAGCCCCGGGCTGCAGGCACGCACCGGCTGCAGTGCCGGACACGGCAGCTGGATGGGTCACGGCACGATATGCCTGGTATTCGGTACAGGAAGCCCACTGTGTAACTATAACGAAATAATTCTGGGGACTACATTTTGACTTCCTATAGGGGCCACATACAAATATAGCTTATAACTATATTATAAAGCATAAAATTAAGCTGACAGTAAAATAGTTTCATAATGCTATTTTTTGTTAGTTTGGTATTCATAGCTTGCTTAGACCTCCATACCAATCTCTGAAGTTGTCTATCCACTGAGTTTCTTTACATGACTGACACTCCTGCATATCACTGTAATTTGAGTAAAGGTAAAAACATCTTTGCAGAAATCTAATTATTAATGTGCTTTTCTACAGGAATGGAAATAATGTTCCGTGATGGGCACTGAGCATCATTTTTTGTGACGGATATGAGAATCCCTTAAAAACCATTTACATTTGGGTTCATTAGGCTACCACTCCACCGAAGTACGCCACAGACAGATGGGGCTTAGGAGCGAAGCAGATATATGACATGAGCATGGCAAACAGTCTAAGTCTTGCTGGGAGCAGCCATTTAAAATGAGCTCAGTTAAGAACCACCAGGTGTGAGTGGTTTGTCCATACCCCATAGTAGAATAATTTGGAAGTGTTTCAGTTTAGTTGGCAGGAAGTATTACACCCAGTGTCAGTCACTTCAGGATGAAATGTCAGCTTATGCAGACAAAACTTTGTCTAGCACCTGTTAAGCACCAATAACTGAGTGGTGTGAGAAAGGGCAGAGGCACATCAACTGCTTGTGGCTTTCATATGCTGCTGGTTGCCAGGAGAGGTCTGTTAAGTGGAAGCAGCTCCTGATTAACCACACTTACAATATGACTCAGGTCACCCACAGCTCAAGAGGGAGAGTATAAAGATCTTGCAAGAAACCCAGAACAGTTAGATGGAGGTTAATAGCCCTAAGTGGAAACAACTAAGGAAGAAATGGTTACTATATTGTACAGTTGACCCTACTATATTTTTTCCCAGATGAACAAATAATTTCTTGGCAATAACTTGCCTTCCCTCCCCTTCACACCCAAAACAACCACCCCTGAAGTGAACCTTCATGTCTGCAGGAAGATGAGACTGCATGTCCCACCATTCAAATGCAGACATCCCAACTTCAACCACATCTGATTTAGTAGTCTAGAAAAGTTTATTTAATTCTCCAAATCATACTGCACAGACTTAGCCATAATTTTGCATTTCCTCCATAGATGCCTAATGCTTTATATATCAAGTCTATTGATAATTTTTCTTTAAACAAAGAACATAATATAAAAATTACAACACAAAAATTTCATGTTCCTCCTAACATGAAAGCTAGAAAGGTAATTCCATGCTTTCTTCCTAACAAGAAGGGAAAAACTTTAAACATGTATTTGACTTTTTTAGGGGAAAAAGAAAAGTTAATGCAAAAGGGTTTTCTCTTTCCCAAAGAATAATGCAGAGAAGCCTCTGCATTGTAACTTACTCCAGATTTCATCAGCCTCAGTAGACCAAGACTTCTAAGCTCAGAATATCTCAAAATTATAATCAACAAATAAAACACTGAGGCAGTGCTTTGCAGAGTATTTGCAACTGCAGTCAATGGTGTTTCCAAAAAAAAAGACAAACAAAACATAACGCCTAAGTAGAATACAGGAGTAACTGTTGGAGAAGTACTACTAAAGTAAATTTTAAGAAAAAATTAAAGCAAGATAGAAAGTTGACTGTATTTTAGTCAAACACATTAAATGTGTCCCAAATTTCGATATGATTTTCTTTTAATAAGAAAACAAGAGAAGGCCTTGATTAAATATTAAAAATGACAGGAGAAGCATTATTACAAACACTAAATTCAACTGCAGGTTACAGAATATTTGTTAAAGTCTGTTCTGGCACCAGAACTCATGACTTGAAGCCTGACTTGGCATCTCTGTCTGGCATGACGAACCTTTCGTTCCAAACCTTGTTCTCAAATCCTCTAAAGTGCATTTGCAATGTAACTACTTCCTTCTGTCACTTGTGAAGTTAGTAGTCAGAGAATACGAACACAGGAGAAAACCTCTCCTTTTTGCTAGTATGACTGTGGCAGCAACTCTATTTCTGGAAGTGTAACTGCAGAAGTCCTGTTAAGATCCAGCAGATAATCTAACACTTTTGCTATTGAAATGGAATATAAACAGTCTTCTTAAGATGTATTTGCCTTTAATAAAACACTTAAAAGATTTAGTGTAAAAGCACCAGAAATTCTGGAGAGGTAAATTTCCATGAGCTTGTCCCTTGAGTATATTTTCAAAGGAGGTCCCCTAAAACCAAGCCAACTCGCCAGTGTAACAGAAAGCTTTCCCAGTACAAGGGAAACAATTCAGCTTCTTGTAAAGGAGACTTTTATACAATTTTACATTTGCTTTTGTAGGTATGTGTCTATTTTGGATGTGTATATATACACATACACACACACACACACTTGTGTTCCTTTTCATGATTTTAGATCTACTCGTGACACAATAAATGAATGTAATCAAAAAATACCCACATTTAGGCCACTCTTAGAGAGCTCTGCTTGCAAGAACTGGCACATTGCACCTAGATGGATCAGAAAGAATGGTGACAACGAGAAACACTTCACCTTCCAGGAGCAAACTATTGTTTCCCAAGCTCACAAGTAAGTGATTAAAGCAATGGTTCCTGAGACAAGAATAATTTGTACTTGCAGTCTAACACTTGGTTGAAAACACTGTAACTGTGACTTGCTTCTGGAGAGTGTGAATCTCTGTGTGGACAACAATGAGAACCACTAGGCTGAAAGATAAAAATCCAGTTCTGACTCAGTTTCTTCTCAATGCAAAACCAGGAATACTTGTGTCTTATTTATTGTAAAAACTAAGGTTCTGGTAACGGGTATTTTTCAACACTTACAGTAACTGTAACAATCTTTTGGATAACAGATATAGATGCACACACAGAAGATAACTTAAAAGCAAACAGAATGCTTACCCCCAAAGCTGGCAATCTTTGTGTGCAACTGACAGCAACCTTCAGTTTCCAGTCTGTTTCCCCATCCAGCTGGTCAGTTCGAATGAAACATGAACCTTGAAGTAACAAAGAGACATCAAACTATTATTTCAATTTCAAAAATTCAGTTTGGGTTAAAAACATGTAAAAGAGTAAAAACATGTAAACAGAGTAAAAACTTGTAAAAAACCACAATTTACAACCATTTTTAAAAAAATGTGCAAGATATAAAAGGATTTGTATTTTGGAGTGTCTGTGTGCTCTCTTCCAGGAATGCTTTAGATATCACACAATTGCACCATTTTTTCTAATAAAATTAGCAATATGTCTAATTTTACCTACATTCAGGCCACATTTTACAGGAATGGAAATAATATTCTGTCATGGGTGCTGAGCATCATTTTTTGTGATGGATATGAGAATCCTTTAAAAACCATTTACAGATTTCTTCAAAGTTTCTGAACAGGTTTTTAAATATTATCATCTAGAGATACAACTTCAACTTGAGTTGAAAAAGATTTAATTTCATTTCTTTATTTAATTCTGTCACTTGTACAATTCCAACACTACAGAATACTGTGAATTTTTTCTCCATCCTGGTATGACATCACAAACTTTCATTGCTTATTGTCTCCTGGCTTCTCTGAAAAAAATAAAATTAAATAAGTCCTTAATATGGACAGCATTCAAAACAATGTGGATCTGAATGTATGATACTTAAAAGAAGTATTTTTGAATCATCTGCAACTATTGGTGGTCCAAGACTAAAGACACCTGTCAACACATGCAAAGTACTTAAGATATGAAGGAAACTCAAGATACACACTGATATACACTGAAGAGAATCAGCGTGCTGTACAAACTGAAGACCAGGATTGAAGAAACAGAAAACTGAGACCACTGCAGAGCCTACTCTTACCCCCATACCTAGTTTGATGGATATCATCAAGTCTGGAGTATTACATACATTACTAATGTAAGATTCAAAAAAGACCACACGCAAACACTGCAAATCTATTAAAAATACAAAATTAACTGCCATTCCATTAAGCTTGAAGCCTTTTAAAAAGGTGGTAAAATTTTAGCAACACTCTTCACAATGGCTACACTAGAGAATCCATAAATATTTCTGAAGTAGTAATTACAATTTCCTTTATACTACAGCTAAACAAATGTATACACTATTGTTACTGGGTGCTATGGGTGTGCAAAGAATAGATTTTACAAGTTTTTAATAAATTTTAACAAACAGACATTTATATAAACACGCACATATTTCTGTCTGTATTTCAACCAATCCAATAAAAACTAACAAAGTAGTTTTACCCCTTGAAGTGATGTAGCAATTAAGTGGAAGGAAACACTGCAAAGGAGTTTGTCCAGATTTGAGTCTCATTATAGACAAGAAGAAAGTCTGCTAGAATGTGTCAAGGCAATATACCAAGAAAGGGTACCTACCAGTGAACATAAATTGAGAGATTATTTTATAGGACAAGTGGACCCTGGTGTAAGTAAAGTCCAATAGAACCCAATGTTTTATCCATCAAAGTCTGCAAATTAAGCAGTTTGATGAATGGTTGCCTGAAAGGAAAGGACATGCTTGAGAGAAAAGCCACCTGAAATTGTACCTGACTAAAAGGTAGTGTTTTTGCACAACAGACTTCAAAGAATCTTACAAGCTTTCATGTAACAGCTCTATTTATATTAAGGGCATTGTAAATAAACAAATCTTTAAATGTTAATATAGACAGCTCTCAGAAAACATTATCACAGCTAAATTTCACCCAAAGCTCAGAGATACAAGCTGCAAAGCTGTGTCTGAAGTTCTTGAAAAGCTGGTTTTAAATTCTTAATAGAATTCTTTATGAATTTTCTTCTAAGAATAAAATACTATAATTTTTTTTTGAAGTGTCAGTAACATCCATTGCATTATAATGAAGTGTGACGTACCTAGGAACACCTAGAAACAGCACGGTATCACTGCATTTTCTGTCCATGGCATAGATGAGCCTACTCTCCATCATACTTTTCCTGTACAAGACTTTCATGGTTCTCTTTACCCTTGCTGTCAATGGTTGCTCTCTTGCATCAATTTCATTTAGAATTATACTATAGATCAATTCAGTTCAAGACCAGTGTGGCTGCTGTGAATGGTTGACTGCACATATATTCATTTAATAGAGCTCACACTATGACATGTATTGGCCAGCTGCATTTCCTCTTCACTTCAGCAGTTAATTTCATCAATAACTTATCTCATAGCCTGTTTCCCTTTTATCCAGAAAAAAAGACTGCTTTCTGCCAAGTCAGCTTTCAATAGTGATCACAAAAGCAAAACCGAAACAATACAATCCTCTCCTCCACCTCAAATATTGCAGTAGATTTGACTAAGTAATTTAAACTATTCTCTAAGTTAACCTGGCTTAACTAAGCTATAAACATGGAAGATTAAATATGTAATTGGAAAGTATAAAAAAAGAACTCTTCACCCCTACCAAAAACCTTTAATTTTTGTAAAACTAAATATTCTCCACTGTGTATTGTGTGGAAGTCACACAATAAAGTATTGTGTACTTTACCTTTGAGAGGTATTTGAGTCAGCAGTACATAAAACTTCTAAAAATCAAAGTCTTTTGAAAAAAATAAGTATTTTCATTTTTCCATTTTAAAATGCTTGGAAGCATTGCACCCTCCTCCCTCAATAACAATATTTAAACCAAAAAGCTCATCCAAAAAAGTTGTAAAAATTGTGTTACATACTTCAGAAGAATGCTTTAGGACAGTGTGAAAAGTCTCTTACATTTCTAACCCGAACATGACTTGCCAGAAAAAGAAAAAATCGCCAAATTATCTATACATGTCAAGAGTTGCTATTCCTTCTGAATACAGAAATAAATCTTGAACCTGACAAAAACTTTACAGCACACAAGAATTTTTTTGAAGTTTGTACTGCTTTTAAAAATGAGGCATTTAAGGAAATGCCATTAAGCATTTACCAATCAAAAGTATCTGTTTACAAAAAGAAAAAACTAAAAAAGAAAAATTTAATTACACACTGAACATGAAAAATTTTCATAAGGCTACATATAAAGAAGAATGCACAAAATTAAAACTTCTACCTTATACAGTGAAGCACTCAGCTGCTCATTTCCCACAACTATACAGTTCGTCAAAATTAGTAGACGAAGTTGTACATTGTGAACATCTGACTTATTTCCATCATTCAAGTGAAAATTTTGGAATTATCTGAATTAGAATTTAAGGTTAATTCAAGGAAATTACACTGGACCTATATAGATGAATCATTTATCAAAAATGATGCAAACTTCATGAGCACATTTAAACTAATTTACAAGTATGTAATATTCATTTAGCCTAATCAGTTGAACACAGGCAGAAATCAACATAGAGCAATGCATGCAAAGTGCTGCCCAAGCAGCAACTAAACTGATTTTTGAAACCATTTCAGCTGAAACTTTTAAAGTTGAATGCTTAGGAAAGTCCTGGGACTACAATTCTGTTTTGGTTTCACAATTCTGTTTGGTGGTTTAGCAAGAGCTCAATTATTTGAGTTCTGTCCAAAATTCATCCTAAGGTTACTCTTCCAAGGGTTAAATAATTTTAAGAACTTGAAATAACTACATAACTTCACATTATAAGGATACATTGATAATTATTAACAGACTACTTATTTATGTTTTTTGAGATATCATGGATAAAAATATATTTTTAAAAGTATTTTGTGTGTTAGTAGAATATTGAAGAAAAGTAATGCTTATTTCAGTAGCTTTTATGGTGTTTTGAAATAGAGATAAAAAGCTTATCTATGATCGCACTAATCTAGAGCCATGATATGCCTGGCCTAGATTTGTCAAACAAACTCTGTATTGTTAATACAGAGTAAGCAGGAAGAATTCTACTTAGTGTGTGCTGGACTTAAGGCTTCAATCAGATAATACCTGAAGGACATGTACATGTCTAATGCTTTTGGGAATGGTGTACATGTGCACATGCAGCAGCCACCTACCTGCCTCTGGGAATCCTGAAGAAAATGGCCCTGAACAAAAATTCTCAAACTAAATACAGGTTCTTCTTTGGAAAAAGCTGGGAATGTTTTCACCTTAAAAAAAATGTGCAGGAGAGAAAAAAAAAAGGAAAAAAAATTCTTCCCCAAAACCAGAAAGGGAATCTCCTTAATCAAGTAAAACACATTTATATCATACCCTTTCTCTTAATTAATACTATGCATCATCACCAGGTAGCCTAATCTAGTTTTTTTAAACTACCAAACTTGCTAATCATAGTTTATGTATTAATTTCTTTATATGTGGATGTCTTTAAATTCCTGAAATTATAGTAATGTATATGAATTTTTAATAATATCAAACACTTCCATTTTATTTTTATAAACATGCTTCAGAAGATTAAATACAGCTTTTAAATTAAGCTTCTGAAAACAAGCTATTACTTGGATGTCACATATTTTCTTAAATGAATTCTAGCTTCCAGGGTTTATTAAGAAAGTCAGTCAGAAATTTGCTGGCTATTAATTAAATTATTTGTTCCTATTTTATTTGATTTGGAAATGTTGTTCTTTCTGTTAAGCAGAAAGTTGGATAATTTCTCCTCAAAACAATTAGCTTAATATTCAACCTGTTAAACAAGTAGCTTTTATGGAACTTGTACTTAACACAAGAAACTCAAAATTGACAGACTAAAAGCAATTACTTCACAAAATGAAAATAATTTAATCTTTGTAGAACTGCATCCCTTGATTTTAATGGAAAGCTGTAATAAAAAAAAGAACATGTTATCCTAGTAATATTGAGATTTAATATTTGAAATATGTGGGGAAAGAAAATCTCAACTGCCCTAGAGAAGTTGATTTAGTTTGCTGCAGAATCAAAACTGTGTGCTAATGATGATTTGTAGCATCTCCTGTGTTAGATTACATACATTCCTGCATATCATAGACATTTTAATTTCACACATGGCTTTAGGCAAAGACTGTTCTGTTGTATACTTTTCTTAGTAGCCTAATAGTGCCCTTAAATAGCCAGACAGACACAGAATATCCTACCAGGTATGAAAATATGACCCAATGTTCTTTGTTGGGCAGTAACACTCTTGAATAATCCTAGACTGCATAATTGAATCCAAATACCTCAAAATGAATTCATCAACTGATGGAAATTATGTGCAAATCAGACTCTGAAAATGGCAAGCAAAAAGTTTAGGTAGAGTGGCATGATGAAAAGACAGAGCTTCCTCCCTACTTCCTTCTTGATCATGAAGTCTACTGGCTTTGCTTTTACAAAGAGAAGGTTGGAAAATATGCTAATACCTAAAGCGAAAATATGCTAATACCTAAAGATAAAATATGCTAATGTTTGCTTTCCAGGACTGGCCATGGTTCTGGACAAATAGCAACATGAAAAATTAAGATAGCTTTCTTGACATAACTAAACTATCCAACTTGTCCAGTATCCAAACTTAATTTTCATTTCCCGACTCCTGGCCTGCAGGAAGGGTCTGAGAAAGCAGTTCTAAGTCATGAGATGAGACACGAGAGGATTCTCAATTCAGGAAAAAAACCCTGCTAAGGAATAACTTATTCTGACTAGCATTAAAAAGTAACAAAGTAAATGACACATCATAAAAGGAGTTGCACACTTCTATCCTTCACTATTTCTGCTCTTGCTTTGAGCAGTAATTTGGAGCAGATCTTGTCTTTGACTACATCTATTTAATCAGCATTTTACGAGTGAAATTATTTTTTTAATATTTCTATTTTTAGATTTCACAAGTACATGGAAATCCACAGAGCCTTACCAGTCAACCCACTTATGGTATTTGTTACAAACTTTAGTATAGACAGTAAAGAATAGTGTATAAGAAGTTAATCAACACAGAAGTTCCAAAAACTGTATTTAATGTTCTCTCAAAAATCATTAAAGTTAATAGATTTCTGCTTGCAATTTTTTTGCCAATTATCAGCAAGCTTAAAAAGTTGACTTGCCAATAAGCACTAAAGAAAACTTATAGGTATAATTCAAATATGCCATAGCCCACATTTTAATGTTATACAGTAAGGAAGATGCATCAGAGGGAAGCAACTATAATTTAGTTGTATATAGCAGATATACAGGAATATGCATATTTTACAAGCAAAATAAAAGCAAGGCACCCCAGTCTTAAAAAGGTATTGTTTTTTCTGCTTAAATGCAGGGTTGAATTCCACACTCCATTACAGATATTGTCAAAAAGCAACCCTATAATGTGTGTACTTAAATTAGTCAAAAAATAAATTCATAAAAGTAAATTACATTTACTTTCTATAACATGTAACTGATAAGAATTCCTGTCAGTTATTCTTAAACAGAGATAATGCTAAATCATCACTACATGTCTGGGTTCTTCTCTGTCAAATCTAAATAAATAAAATTATGTCTGCCTTCTCTCCCCAGAGCTGTATCCAATGAATTTTTTACAAATGAGAACAACAGCTACAACTAATGCCTTTCAAGCCTCAGCAAAACTGAATTATTAAATCTGTCTGCCTATATCCTATTACAGCCTACTTATGAATACTTGATTTTATTTTGTATAATTGACAACAGTTGTCAGGAAAGGAAGGTTTTAACGGCAATCAAATTAAGATCAACTGGTATAAGTGTCAGAGTGAAGAGCTTGTGTCAAGTGTTGATGAATTAATTGATGGGTCAGTGGGAAACAGGGCATGTGGAACTGCAGTGCCATAAACAGCTTTATATTTTCTGGCAATATTACCAGCCTCCCTGCTTTAAGTGAAAAACATGGAAAGAGATGGGTTACTAGAATGTACTCAGCAAAAGAAAAACAGACTTTGACTTTGCACACTTAACACCAGATCATTTACAAACAACTTAATTTTTAAATCATTTATATTACTTAAGTGACTATGTACATGAAAATTTTAAACTGATGACAAGGTGAATAGCAGCACCAAGATGACATATTAGAGTACAGAGTTTCATTTACTATTCTAATGAATAGCTTTCAATTATGGTGGCTTCTAAGGAGGAACAAAACCGCAAGACACCTGAAACATCCTAAACGTTTAAGCTACATCACCATTCCAGAGGATGCACATTTATGCAAGTCTGATTAAATTAGTTTAAAAGCAATAATTTCTCTTAAGACCAGAGAAGAACTGTGTGTGCTTGAGATATTTGATCTGATTAAGAAACCGATGAAGTAATTGATTAATTGGAATTTAAGCCATCAGTCACTGGATCCATGAACAGTTTCATTTACATTCTAAACAATCAGCTGATGGTCTTATAGGATACCATGTATTAATACACAGTCAATATGATACCCCTAAACTCATCACAGCTCCTTATTGACAAGAACTTGGACGTTTTTTAATCCAAGCTTGATCACATTGCATCTTTTTTCAATTGCGGTATTGATTCACTACGCTTCAGGAATTTTTATCTCCATTAAAACATTATGGAATTTTCAGATATAGCAAAAAATGTTCCAAGTTTAAAAAGCCTACATCCATATTCACATTCTCAAATTCTGGTTTATTGATTTATATTATTTTGAGATATACAGAAGGATACTCAAAACCATTAATTTTTCTTTTAAGAGGATTTGATGCACCACTTTCCTCCATTATTCATCTGATGCATACTAGCAATCTCTTTTTGCAGAAAGCCAGTGATACAGATAAAATATGGTGTGCATTATTTACATTTTAGAGTAATGACTAAATCAAAAAGTCTGCCATAGACAATGCTTAGAACACTGAAAAAATTCTCACTTTTTAGATAAAATATAAATACCAACTAAACAGCTCCATGATTTGAGAGCTCTGGAAGCACAGCAGAACTCACTGTCCCCATCAATGTTCCTAATGCACTTATGTATTTCTAAAGACCAGTAACACAAAAAAGTATATATACATCTCAAAGAAGAGAGCTTATAGAAGACTTAAGGAGCATCTCCTCTTTTGATGAAAGCAGAGCTCACAGAGGAGGTTGAGAAAAGCATATGGCCAAATATACCAGTATCCACTGAGAACATGTTTTGCTTCCAAGATTTTAGCAGCAATAATAATCAACTTGAGGGACAGTCTAACTAAATTAGGGGGAGTAGTAATAAAAGCCTTGGTATCTCATAAAGCTTAAACACAGAAAAGTACAAGTCAAAGGAGTTGACAAAGCCATCAGGGTACAACGGGCATGCGAAAAACAAGAGGATAAATTTTTAGTTAAAGTTTAGCAGGGAAAAGCAAATTTTCCTTTACTGTTTGGTAACTGGGAAGAAACAAGAGAGCCAGCTATGAAGATTTAACACTGGACCTTACAGATACTTTACAGACAACATGTTATAAACTTCCACACAAGGAATTCTTTAACCCTACTTTTGCAAGGGTAATTTTAGTTTTTCTATTTTCAAAGCCTTTGACAACATATCAACAAGTCTATCAGCTCTTAATACACACATATTTTTTTGCCTGACTTGCCCTGCCTCTGAGATCTGCTTTGATGATCTCACCTTCAGTTTCTCTACATTGTTTCCCAAAAAGAGGGAATTGTTTGGGATTTCTGGACGTTCAGACTGCTACTCAAGCCAAGCCACCAAATCCCCTCAAATTTCTGGGAAAATGCATTCTCACTAGCAAACAGGAAGAGGATCATTTATGCCTAACACAATACACAGTCTCCTTACACATCAATTTTCTCAACTCTTACTAGTCTTTTTTTTTAAATACAGAAGAATAAAAATTAGAATATTTCTTTGCTAGCACTTATTTTGCTGCAAATCTAATGAAACACATGGATTGCACTGGTCAGATAAGTATGCAGAAAAAATAAAATAATAGCGAATTGTATATCTGATCATGTCTTCTAATAATATTTTAATGTGTAATTTTACAGTTCTGATAGAAGAGTAGAATATTATTTGGAGCCTAACGTCCGCCGATACCACCTCCTTCCACCACATAACATTCATACTATCTGACTACATTTTAAACAAGTAGCTGATCACATCAAATCACCAGTACTCAGTGGCTTAAAGCAGATACCAAAGCATTTCAAGCCTGAGTTAAATCAAATGCTAAAAACAGAATAGGAACTGAAATAGAGAAACAGATTAAAGTAGTTTGGACAGATTGTTGGCAGCTACTCATGCCCCGAAGATAAACTTTTATCTGGCCGTATGTGCAAAACTTAACTCTAGTCATTTATCATTCCCTATAGCAATAGATTTTCAAAGCATTTTAGTTCCCAGACAGGTAGGTTTTACAACACTTGTTTTCTAAACATAATAGAAAATTCCAGAATGTGTGACAAATGCAACTCCTTCAGCCTTATTATTCTGCAGCAGCTGGTTTTATGAAGAAATAAAAAGTGACATCAGCTGCACAACAGAATTCCTAACTGACATTTTTCTCCTCTGGTTTGATTTTCAAATATCTGAAGTTCCAGACCAGGCTGGGGCCCAGACAATCAAGTTATTTGTAGAACACTTACTCCAAACTGTCCAGAATAAATAGACAGTACTAGCATCACCTTTATTATATTCTTCCTTGCAGTGAGTTTGGAGTTTCATTCTTTGACATAGATGTTCAACTAATATTTGCTTTTGAAGACCTACAAAACTAGATATTTTAAACAAGTAAAATGTATTTGGGGCCACAATGCTCTCTTTTTGTATAGAAATGCTTAAGAACTCTTTAATAAGCAGACTTTGTTTGAGATAGTAGACTCTGGTGTAAGCCTTTACTGGTTAACTCACAGCCCCTTCCAACAGAAAATTAACTTGCATGAATGATTATTTAAGCCTGTACTTGCGCTGCAGAGTTTATGCCAGTTAAATGGTAAGCATTTAAAATAAAAATCACATCTGAGAGTTATATTGCTACAGAAATGAATTGCTACAAAGCCTCAAAATAAAAATTGTTTTCCTGTTTTATTCCCACATTTTCCTTATACCATTGTTGTTAAAGTAATTACAAGTAAAGAATCTTGAAAACTCAACTACAAATTTTAATGCAAGGGAGATGACTCTTTTTGCTACAATTCTAAAAAGTATAAAGATGTTTGCAACTAGAATTTTATGCCTGAGTAAAAATACCATTTTTAAATAATTTCATAAGTGGAATTCAAAACACTGATCTATGCAATGGGAAATGTCCAGGGGGACCTTGACAAGCTGGAGAAATGGGCTGACAAGCAAGCACCAGAACAATGTAACCTGAAATATACTGCATGTAGCAACTGGGCAACTTGCATTACCTTGGAAAAAGTTAAATGTTCTTCACAAAGGATTGTAAGAATTTTTAAATGATTTTCCATTTTCCTACTGCTTGCATTGCACAGCTGTAGTGGAGGACAGTGTTTTGCAATGTCCACACCACTAAGTTATTATGTACTGGATTTAAGGACAAACAGTACCAAAACTGGTTTTTGATAAAAACGTTTGCATGAGAGTATGCTTGACAGCAGTGGAACTGATCAGCTGCTAGGAGTTGCTCTCTCTAGAGTATCACCTCTACAATTAAAAAAAAAAAAAAGAACAAAACAAAAGCCTATTTTGTCAACTTAGCTGTTGAGCTGTAGCTGTTGAGAAATCTAAAGCAACTGAGATATTAAAGTAAATTTGTGACTTTATTTACCAGACATCTACATATACATCTTTTTTATGAACTTTTACAAGTTTGTTAAAAGAGAAATATTTTAATGCAGTACTCTCTCTCTTGAAAAAAAAAATACTACTTTTCCAAAAGTAGTGGCTGTTACTCTACATGAAATCAAATGTCTACCAAAAAATTTAACTCTATGCAGAAGACTTGTGCTAGGAAAGAAGACTATGGTCAGAAAAGCTGAAGCAGACCAGGAAAAGCACTTCCTGTTCACCCTTTGGAAGTTCAGTTTCACCAGAAAAGGCTAAAGAGAAAAATCCAGCTCTACTTTTCATACAACCACAAAGCACTATCTGTGACAAAGAGGAGTTCGGAAACAATCAAAAGGGTTTGACTAAGATTAAGCAATTTTACTCCTGTAAAAAGTAACTAAGGAAAGTCAGTATCCTACCAGCACTGTGCTTAGTCTGTCATAGGCCTAAGTAGTTAGCAGTATTACAGAAATAATCTTTTGCAGTCCTAGTGTCCATGGAGCATATCACAAGACTTAAAACTTTTTATCCCTTGGCTATTCCAGCTGCAGATGTAGGCAATTAGTTCCTTTAGCTGTAATTCCATGTACAATGCTATTCTGCCATGCCATTTTTCTACCAGCAACTTTTGACTTGTGGCCGATTTCAACCTAGTATGGCAGCACAACGGACTCAAAACTAGGAAGTTCCCTGAGTTTTTGTGAAACAAGAGAGGATGAAAGAGCCATATGAATAAAAGAAAAGCCAAGCTGGTAACTCCAACAGTTATCTGTTCCAGGACCTAGCAAAAATTGATAGCTAAAATCAACATTTGCTTAGCTCAGAACTTGCCACTGCATTTGCCAACTTTTCACCATGAATAATAAGAATCTGGAATTATTAGAGGCATGTAAATAAAAAGCTTGTCTAGAAAAAAAAAGCTTAATTCATTCTTTTTTGACACTTTGTAGTCACCCTATAAAGTTTGTAATTCCTCTCAAAATTTCACATTTGAAAGTAGAAAGAGTACCAATTCCAGAAACACTGAGTCTTACAGTCACATGCACCAGATTTTCTGGCAGGACCAGACCCATGCTCAGAGCATGTGTTACCGTAGGAATACCTGAGCTGGATCAGAAGCCAGTCACTGCACCAAGGCACACCCAATGTGGAGTGCAAGGATTGTAGAGAAGGAAAGAGAGAAGGAAAGCGTTTATCTTTGAAATTTTTCTTGTGTTTTACACACACAGTACCTTTGATACTCCCATAATGAAGTTATTAACACACGCTTCAGTTGGCAGTTTCTGGGGACAAGTATAAAGTTATGTGATGATCTCTGAAATGCCCTGTCTAGCCTTTGATTTTTGATTGAGATGGCATATAGACAAATGAAATGCACAGAACATGCCAAACAAATTAAAAATGATCCTGAAAGTTTTGTTAAGGGCCACTTAAGATCTAGTTTAATTTCAGCAAGGGAATTTTGTGTTGGTGTAACAGATCTTGCCTACATTTGCATAACAGCTTTACTCTAAGGTAGTCAGTTGATTTTGGCATGCTGCCTGCTTACACAGAAAATGAAAATAACCTTTAAACCATCTTTTGCAGCCAGCTCAGCATGAACATTTCCTTTATTTGGTGGAAGGCTGAATAAATGGGACAAATCATCCAAATCGCTTGTCACTTCTGCCATATATAATGAGTAAAATCAAGATTCAGTCATAGATAATCCCCTCCTACTTTTTCAAATACATGCAACTCCAACATATTGCTCCCTAAGCTTTTCATGCCTAATTTTTTAAAATGATTTTTCTTTATTTTGGAAGTCAATGAAAGTCTTTTGGAAACCTCTGTTATGCAGGGAGCCAGACAGCAGCAAAGAATTCACATTTGAGGAATGATTTCCACCTGCTCCATCCCCCTGGGAAGTAATCCTGACTGAAAATACGAACAGCCATCTAGCTGCCTCCATCCATGAAGGAGAGGAATACGAATGTTACAGACTGTCACATGAATACAAAAGAAAGTGCCACCAATATGAGCCTTTAGACTATAACTTCTGTAAAGTCTGATTAATAAACATAGGAAACATAGAAATTAGATACAGGCACACAATTGACATCAAGTTATTATATCACATCTTTGAAGAGATCATTCTACTTAAAAGACAATGCATTTGATAAAGAAAGGAAAAATACACCTAATAAGAAATTAGTTTTATCAAAATAAGCTTGATACCCCAGAATGCAGCTTCTTCTATGCACAGTTAAAAATATCCTAGAAAACTGTAAAAATGCAATGGGGGGGGCATAAGTTTCTGGATGAACTTTGTAAGCTGCCTATTTATAACTCAAATTGCTTCTTTTTTGAGTGATGGTGTAGGATACTGCAATGCTGCAGACTGCATTAATATGTAATGTAAATATTGAAGCTGGAAAATTGTACTTTACCCCAAAAGAAGCTTACAGGGAGGTTTGGATTTTGAGATTAGTTCAAACTCTCTAAAGAGTTCATTACTCTTTAGAGGTTTATAGTAAGAAGCTGTAGTTAAACTGCTTTATTACACAGGAGATAAAATTACATATAGAACATAAAACCATGCAAAAACTATTTCACAAAGTACTTAGAAGTTTCAACTATAAATTAAAGCATAAATCAGTCAAAACTGCAACATCAGGAAGAAACAATTACAGATGTGTTTACTATTTAGTCAAAAAACAATTACTGCCATATGCTTGAAGTTTAGGAAATTATTTTTGTGTGGTTTTGCTTTCTTTTTTTGTTTTTAAAGAAGTGCAGCACCAATAAAACTAGTTAACCTGTTGCTTGTAAACAGAAAATTAGACTTTTTAATAGATTGGGGTTCTGAGAGGGAATAAAAATAAAATCCCTGTATCCTGAACCAGAGGATGGTTAACAAAAATGGAGCTTATATAAGACCACTAGAAGACTTTGTCACTCCAGGCCAGTTATAGATGCCCACTGCATGTAATCAGCATTAACAAGACACAGTAAATATACAGAAACTTCTTCTTTTAGCAAACATATAGCTCTCCTCGAGTTCCTTAGGCTATCAGAAGTATTTTTGTCTTCTTTTTCAAATGATCTCTACAAATTTAGGCTTTTATCTGAAATATATGATAGAACTCCAGTGCCACAGTGAAATACTATGTGCACTAATATGGGGCTTACCAATATCACAGCTATTAGCTTTGTGAAATTTAGTGCTGTCTGACAAATACCAGACAGTTCTTCAGGATCTGAAGAGAAATGGTAATATAAAGGAGGAAAACTCATTTGAGTTATACACAGGGGCATCCAGTAGTAATTTCTAAAGTTTACAAAACAGCTATAAATTATAGGGTTCCTATAAAGGAAATATTTGTTTCTCAAAGATTAAGAGTACTCCCCTATCACCATGTGAAGAGAAATGGAGCTAACAAGCAGCACTTTTCTTTCTCTCATGTAAGAAAATTCCTGGTTTTTTGGCTTTTTTTTTTTGACTGACTAAAAAGGCAGTATTATTTCAAAGTAAAAGAACCCAAAAAAAGTTATTTCAGGAGTTCAGATCATTGTAATAAATTTTTCCAAAAATAGTTATTTTAAACACATATTAGGAGGTTCAGATTTAAGTTCTTGCAAATTTAATAACAGAAACACAATCAGATGACATTTAAAGGTATGTTGCAAAACAATGATCAGTTGCAAATCATGTCAAAATGTGAAAATAATGACAAATCATACTAATCAAATGCAGTCTTATAAATCTATTTGCTAAATATTTTTAGCATTTTTAATATTTAAATCTTTTGTTAAAACAACTCATAAAACCACTCATGTAGAGAAACATATCTATAAAAGTCTCATGTTTGCAATAAAATTACTCCTGGTTTACAGTCCAAGCATAATGCGTTTGTATGGACTCTCTCCCATTAATCTGATGAAGGAAGAGGTCCATCAATCTATTCAACCATTTCAAATTGGCCACAATGTACAATCTAAAATTCTACCAAAACCACCAATCATGTAATCAATAAGAATTGTGGTTACATTATCATGTAACCGATGTGAATTGTGAAAACATACCCGTTTTTTCCGAGGTTCTCAGAAACACCATGTCAGATGGGATTCGTTGATTCTGAGAGAAGAAAGAAAAAAGGTATATTTTTTCTAAGTACGAAAAAAGTGAATTCCAATCAAAAGTCCATTAAGATCTATCACCAAAAGGTCACACTTGGATTGAAACTCAATTAAAATAGGATTTCTTGCAGTACTTTACATTAAGCATTTGCAATTCAGAAATCAATATTTTCGAAAAATTATATCATAAGCAAACAACAGCTAATTCTTTCAGATGTTCTTTATAAGAGAATCATAAATACCTGAAGAACAGATTAACATTTTCTTGACTGAAAACAGTACTTCAAGTATATAAATATGTAATCAAAATATTTTAAAACATAGTTTCACTGAGCAAAACTCTGACTTCAGTTAGCACACATAATAAAAAAAAAAGAAGGTAAATTTAAAATATCAGTCTTGGCACTCAAGTTGCAAATGTTATGTATACCAAGCATTCTTTTCTCTTCCAATACACACAAACACACACAGGGGAAATAGCAAATTAGGGAACAGCATTTTCCTATTCCACATATGTAAAATGAACAGAATTTCTTCCTCACTAAGACACAGAATCACATGCACAGTCAGGTGTATCCATACTGTCATTTCCCTTTCCAGCACAGAATTGTCTGTATCAAGTTTTCAATTATTTGTTCCTCACAGAAAGGCTTTCTAAGCTTTCACAGGTTAAACAAGATGAACAATACCAGCCTCCCACACACATGGCATCTGCTACATGACTACCCAAATCCTCAGTTCCCTTTCCACTTGTTTCCAATGCATCTACCAGCACCAGTTACACATGGCCAACACAGGGTTTAGGAATGAAACACCAGAGAAAGCAAAGAAAGCAAAAATAACCAACATATCAAAATTTGCAAGACACAGGACTGGAAAGGAAAAAAAAGGTTTTCTATTAATCCAAAGAAACCTTCCTAAAATCAGCATGTCACCACAACAGTGCCATTTGGAATAGTGTGATCTGAAGAGATCTGCCAGAGACAACTGCCAGACTATGTGTTATATGGGCTTAGCTTCCAAAATATCATGATGCAAGCTCTCTGTGCTTCTCACCACTCCTTGTAACATACTCTCAGCAACACCAGTTTATAAATGGGACTGGAAGCAATTGTAACTGTATTCTCTATGGGAAGTTCGGTAAAGAGGCGCCATAAAAGGCTACAGAGAGGGCTACTATCATAAGCAAAAATGATGCTTGAAAAATGAGGAAATTGGAAAACACTAAAACATAGATGCATGTTTTAGTTTACCTGAAAATTCTATATAGGTAGCAAAAAACCCTCTGCATAACTTAAAATGATGCATTTTCACCATAAGTATTTCCTAATTTGCAGCATTTCCCATTTTAACTCTTTATGCTTTTACAAAGTTCAGTTGCTTGTATGCCAACAGTATTCACCTTGAAAAGGCAGTTCATCTGTAACTAGTACAGCATTTCTTTGAATCTTGCCTTATAAGAGCTAATAATAAAGGTTGCAGTGAAATTTATTATCCACCACGAGCCCAGATTCAAGTAGGAATACTCATTCAAATTTGGAAAAAAATGCAGAAAAAATATTAACCTTAAACTATATTATTTTGCACCTCTTAGAAAGAAAAAAGAGGAAAAGGAAAAGGCAACTTCAAAATGAAATAATTCTGTCCTTAAGTGACAATAACAATTAAACAGATATCCAGTCTTAATATAGATTAGCTATACATTTTTGCAGCTCCCCTGCCAGCTCTGACATAAATCCATTACATGAGTTTCAGGTTACTGACTTCATGCCTACAAACTTCCAGTTACTTGTAAACAAACTAAAACACTTCACCAACATCCAAAAATTTTGCAAAAATAACTGTCAAATGACCTAATACTGAATTAAATAGAAGTTCTGGTAATACAAAGGAGGTACCTACAAGTCACTACCAATTTCCACTGAGGACACATTTCAGTTCACACTGACTGAATGAAACATTAGCCTCGTACAGAGTATCCAAGATTCAGATACTTTATGCCTGACAAAACTGGGCAGAATCATAGCATATCTGAAGTTGGAAGGGACCCATAAGGATCACAGTGTCCAACTCCCTGCTGCTTTAAGGACTATCTATGATCTAAGTCATTTGACTAAGAGCAACATCCAGACAGTCCTTGAACTCAAACAGGTTTGGTGCCATGATCACTTCTCTGGGAATCCTGTTCCAGTGACTGTCCAGTCTCACAGTGACAAGCCTTTACCCAGAACTTTCCCTAAGACAGTTTCATTCACAGAATCATACAATGGTATGGGTTGGAAGGGACCTTAAATATCATCTTGTTCCAACCCTCTGCCATGGGCAGGAACACCTTTCACTAGACCAGGTTGCTCAAAGCCCCATCCAGCCTGACCTTTAACACTTCTAGGGACAGGGAATACACAGCTTCTCTGAGCAATCTGTTTCAGTGTTTCACCACCATCACAGTGAAGAATTTCTGGCTACTATCTAATCTGTATCTACCCTTTTTCAATTTAAAGCCATTACTCCTTGTACTGTCATTGCATACCATTGTGATTCCATTTCCTCGTGTCCTGACACTGATCACCAGAGGGTGATAAGCAACTCCTCCCCCTCTGCCCCCCCAATAAGAAAGTTATAGACTGTGATCAAATTAGTCATGTGAATATTTTCTCATTTTAATACAAAAAATAGATGTTAATTTTGCCTTTTGTGTTCTCTCTTGCTAATTTTTCTTTCCTGTAAAATAATGAAACCTTTTCGGCATAAATGTATCTGAATGTATCCTACCATGTAGGGAAGGCTAGAGATTGACTTGTATTTAAAGTATTTTAAATTAACATCTTGTTTTATTATCAGATTTTTCATAATTTGGAAGTGGGCAGAAAGACACTACAGGAGTACTAGGTACCAAAAACATTGTCACTATTATTGCTGACTCTGGAGAGCAAAGATAGCCCTGCAGATATATACCTACTCACTATAAAAGTGTGACTACATAGAAACAGATGGCAAGTATGCTACAAAAATCCTTAACATCTCATTATGGAGAAAATTAAATTCTGTTGTACATTGTCACAGTCAAACAGCAGCAGTATGTCAATCACGTTAGCCCTCTCATGTCATATTTATCAAAGTAGAACAAGTTAAAATGACAACAGATACAACTTCAAGCATTCAGAAACCCATGAAAAAACTACATAATCTCAATTATCGTGGAGATTATACCAGAAATGTTTATTAACATATACTGAAATTTGAATATGTAAGTCATGAAAATTACTTGAATACATTATTTTTCTTAAATCTGGGCAGAATTAGGGATCCAGAGAAGGAGGGCTCCATTTATCTCAGTGTTTACAGACTTCCAGATTCAGTCCTAGAGATCTAACTACAGCCAGCCAATGGTCAATACAAGGCAAGTGCTTCCCCAGCTCCAGGGTTCTCATAAGTAACTATGCCATCCAGGAATACCAGCCAGACTGGTAAACAAGAAAGCCATGAAGACACCGATACTTTCCTGCAACACAGACTACAATATTCACTTTAAAAATACTCTTCTCATAGCTTTCACATTACTTTCATATTTTTCTCATGTTATTATCAAGAAAATGTTATTTACATAAACTTTTCCTGTTCCCTAGTCAGTCTTCCAATTCCCCTCAATTGTGCATAGCTACAGACCCCTGGAATTCTGCATTTGCTGTCCTTCCTTCTCCATGCATGCAATGGACCATGTACTTCTATCATTAACTAAAATACTCCCACTTGCTTCTGAGTTATAAATAGAACAGGCGCTTCCCAGTTGTCTTCCTGGATCTGCATGCTGTGAAACACTGCATGTTAGCATTAGCTCCAATCCTTGCAAATACTGGATTAATTTCACTTTGCACACAAGATTAAGGTAAAAATTGTGTACCTTTACAGCTCCAAGAAAAGCTCTCAAGGTTTGAAGAAAAAGCATTACTGTTCTCATGCTTTAAATCACTATTATGTGTTGTTATTGTTAAATGTTGTCCCATAAATGTGTAGTTATTATTATTAACTAAACATGTTTTTGAGTTTTATACCCTCCTCACAGTCTCAAAATGTATTTCAAACAGTCAATAAGGTACAGTGTCTAAATAACAATATCTGAACTCAACAACTCATCCTTTCAATTGTCTTATTTAGCAACACTATGCACAACTGTGCTTCCACAGGAAACTAAAATTGTGCATTTTAACACAATTCTCAAGGCATTGTTCAGCTAACAGATATGAATGTCTTTGAGCTTTTAAAATTAAGCAATGTTTTCATCTGTTCAGGCTTCATCATGCTTAGTAATAGTGCTATATGAAATTTTCAATTGGAACAATAGATTTATTACTTTAAACTATTTTAAGCATATTACAGTCACTTAAGAAATACTTTGAAATTAATTAGGACTATTAAAAAAAAGACGATCACAGGATATTAAAAGTTTAAATCTAGAAGAGCCTTTCACCTAAGTTGTTAGTATTTGTGATGCAGTCACTAGTTAACATATGGATCTTCAGCTCAAGTGAGTCATTAATTTCACAGCTGATGCTGTTGATGCATCTACCAGTCAAATACAATGTTAACTTGTTTCTCTGCCATTAGAGTGAGCAATTGAACATTTCACTCCTGACTGGTTCTTTGGCTTAAGAGTCATACTCTGAAATTGAAAACTGCTTGCTCCAACAAAATACACTCCTCAACAGAACCAGAAAACATTTAATTTCATTAGCCTGAAAGCACCCCAGCTAGGTCAAAAGGAAAAAAGACAGCTCTGCTGGGGCAGTAGGGAGCTTGAAGCTGAAGTACTACATTCAAACCATTATATGCATCTTACTGACAAAACCTGACACAAATCTTCATCAAAAAGCCCCATTAATCATTATTTCTCTAAATCCTTAAACATGACTTTTTTCATTAGAAACTTCAGGTATTCACAAGATATGAGATCAAAGCTACTGCAAATACTGCTAAAATAGCAACTTCATGCATGACAGAATGATCCCCAAAGTAACTCCAGTTTTCCAAATTCTAGTATAATCCAACAGACAGATGGATCACAGTGAATTTCAGGAAAGCCAGATTACATAAGTAGCCATCAGAGTCTTCCCTGCACTCTATAATAATTAATTCCAGGTTTAGGGTTCAAGAAGGACCAAAAACTTCCCTAATAAAAATCATAGCAAGTATCTCAGTCTCCTAGAAGTTCTGGAATAGGCAGAAGCAGGCACACGCAAGCCAATTCCACCTGCACTCTAAAGTAACAAGTTATAAAGCAAAACAGATGTAAAGGCCAGACATACCAGTGCCTTTCTTGTACAGCCTAGTACTTGCTGCTCAGAAGGGCCCAAAAAGATATAAGGTACACAGAGCAGACAAAAAAGAACAGGAAAAAAGCAAGAAATGGTGAAAACTACATGAAAATATATCTATTTTAAGCTGAAAGCAGCAAGCCAAATGAGACCTGGGTGTATTGTTTTTTTCTTTGAATTATAAGAAATAGAAAGGAAGGAAACAGAAGTTTTCCAAAGCAAGCAGAAGTAGATACAAGCTTCAATTTGAGGTGCCTCCTTCCAGTATCTCAGTGAATCAGCTCTCTGACACAAAGCATGAAGGGAATTAGTTGCAGGCACCCAGAAAGTGAATCACTTTTCCAGAATCATTTTAAGCAAAAATAGTTACCTCTGACAACCAATTTAAGCTGACTTCTAAGATCACAATAATTTCTTAGTAGCCCAGAAAGGCGACTGAAATAAGCAACAATCTTTATTATAACGTTTATAATGTTGCAATTAGAGCAAAGAATTCACAGCTTTCACTCACCATCTGCAAACAAACTGGAAAGCTTTCTGTCCATTAAAAAACATATACACTTTCTTATTATTTAATTATATATAGTTAGATACATATTATATTAAAATGACACAAATATATAAATATATACACACATATAAATAAAGATGATCCTTGAAAGTTTCAGACAGAGAAACACTGATTCAACCATCAGAAGGAAGGTATCAGTAAGGAGACATCTTAAAACACTCAGCAGAGCACATTTCAAGGAATTTAATCCTGTAGTTGTATTCCCTTCACAAGATTGATTTAACCATATAACTATTCATAAAATATAAATATATAAACTCAATTAAAATATAATTAATTCTATGATAGACTTCCTTGAAGATTCTAAAATAAGACTTGAACTAAAATACTAGCTAGTTAGGACTTCACAGATAAGTACCTTGATACACTTTTCTTCAGAAGATAATTAGCATGTTAATAATCTTTAGTCTCTAAAATATATTTTAAAAGTATCAACCTTTTCCACTATGATGAGGTCTCCAACTTGTATGTCTGAACTCTTAACTTGCACTTTACCTTAAAAAAAAAAGAAGAAATGTAATTAACATTAATAAAGAACAACAATTATATAAATCCCAGAATGTAAGTGTTATTTATAGATGCTACTATTAAGTGAAAATGTTACAACTGATACAAAACAGATCTCTGCTGAATACATTGATAAATACATTTCATCTGTTTGCATAAATAACTCAGTGGTTTAAAAAATTCCACTTTTGTAACCAGTTAGCCATTGTAGAAGTATTAGAGAAAAATACATATGGCAGATGCCCAAGTCTGATCTATAGTATCTGTAATAGAGTTGTAAAATTAGTTGTAAAATTGGAAAAAGGAATTTTTCACATCTACTAGGCAGCACTTTTTTGTCTGACAAGAATTGTTAGGTTTATAGTCATGGAGCAGTCTTGCACATATGAGTTGTTATTCACAGCACAGTTACCAACAGGTAACTTTGCTTGACCACTACATTTCTGATGTAATTGGCACTGTCTGATAATGTTGGCAATTATAGCAGAAAATCGTAAAACTCTCTGAAGTCAAAGAAATGCCTAAAGATTTAATACCATAAAAGTAAAATATCAAAAGTTGAAATAGAAGTTTTTCATTCTATAAAGCTGCCCATTCAGTAACTGCTGTGAACAACTCACTCAAAAATATATACAATACATTTTCCCATTTAATTTCCATACATTCTGTAGGCTATTATTATTTGTCAGAGTCTTAAGTTTTAACATTCTTATTTGATGGACTGGAAAACTGAGACAGAGGGGTTAAGCTATTGCCCAAAATATGTTATTATTTATCTTGAATATTGAATATATATTGAATATTGATATTGAATTATTAGAATTCAGGAGTTCTACTCCCAGGTCTACAACTCCAAAATAAAGTGACTTCCCTTTAAAAACAAACCAAAATCCAAAATCCCCTGAGGATATAAACACACACACACACACACACACACACACATTTGAATAGCCTCCTGAGCCCCTGTAAGTATGATCTTCCCCCAACAGAAGTACTACCACGATTCCAAGCAGCAGGTATAAGATAGAAAGCATGTCAAAACATGGCAAGGTGTTAGAGTTCTAAATGACAAGTGGAATGAATTAGAACAGAAGACACACAAAAGCACAGAATGAGCAGCAAAATTTTAAAGTTTAATCAAAAATACTATGAGTAGCAGATTTGTCAATGCACAGTCACATCTCATTTATACTAAGTATAGCAAAGAAAACTAGGGTAGGGTGCAAATCCATGAGACCCTTCTCATTACAACCCTCAGTAAAGAAAGACCACAATTCCTTCTATTTATATTTACATTTAGTAAAAGGCAGTAAGATTCACATTATGAGTAATTATTTTGAGTACTTGCTCTTTAAAATTTCATGCAAAAGCAGCAGCTGCTTTATGTCTAATTCAGTCAATAATAGATGTATTCCTGCAACATACTGCTAATATTTAATACATTTTCCATTAAAACAGCACTTCAAAAACGTGCAATGTCAGGAAAAATCACAATTTTTGTTTGGCCTGTCTGCAAAGTTACTTCTGAGAGCCAGACTTTGCTACTGATAGTGACCTTTTACAGTAGTTCAATTTTTCACTTGCCATAAGCACTTTCTGTCCTCTGCTCTCAAATACAAGATAAATGCTGTCTTCAACAGATAAATTTGTGAGGTGAGAGGAAGTAAGAGAAGACTGCAGAAAGTACAAAAAGCTGTAGCAAGAACATCAGCAATTCTTTACAAGAATTTTGAGATACCTATGGATATTAAATTAGTGTCAGTGCTTCAAAATCTTTTTTTTTTAAATTTAAAGTAACTAATACTAAAGCTCAACCACTAAAAGAACAGTCTGACATAAAATCAACATATTTCAGCTGCTTACCTCCACAAGCCTGTGAATTCTCCTTAAAAATTTGGAAGTTTTGACCAGAAGTGAATAGTATATACCAGAGAAAACATTGTAACATTACTTTGCTTTCTAAATTTGCTGGTTTATCAAAAGAATAGCATTACCTATATTGTTTTCTATTCTTCTGCTAACAATTTTCATAAATTTATCAGTCAATCACTTGATTATAGCAGTAACAGCCACAAAAATTCTTGTATGAGCTATGTCAAGTCCCAGATCTACACTACCTATACAGTCATGTATGAGTAAAACTATTTAGACGTACTAACCAAATGTAACTACTGGCAATTTTATCAGCTTAAACAATCAGATTTTCCACAGTTAGGCCATAACTGCACCTACAGTAAAGACCAAAAGACACTAAGCCTGAAAGTTCAAGAGAAGGTAGAATGTTCATGCGCACCATGATGTAGGGCAGATATAAAGCAAAGATTTTTGGTGCCAAGTACACCAAGAAGAACGCACACTGCACCTGTGTTTGTACTTCATTTAGCAACTCCAGGAATTTCACTTAATTAATTGAAAAGTTTTTTTATCAGACTGTTTTCTAGGTGGCTTAGTATAACAGAGAATGCTCTCTTTATTAGACACTGACATGTCTTGTTGGATCATCCTGTACATCCTCACATATAAGGAAAAGGCCTTTGATACATACAGGACAATTCTACAATAAATTTGAATGGCAGGATATATTACAATAAATACTAAACGATAAAATGTGGCAGTAATTAAAAAAGTGACTTAAAATTCTGGAAAGTCAACATAAAGCTTTCTTTTAGGCTAGCAAAAATGAGACTCATTAGATACCATTTCAGAGAACATTAAAATAATGCAATACTACATCTTAGTGAAGATGCATTTAGGAAAAAAAGACACTGAATGTTATTCACTGCATAAATTATTTTTGCTAACTATTTTTCTCTAAAAACATCTCCATAGCAAAACACACTTCACCATCTGTGTAATTACCAATAAAAAGTCCAAAGCTGTCAGAAGTGGCTGCACATCCAGACTTTATAGTCCACCAAGGCGCAAGGCTTTCGCCTAAAGCAATGTATAAAATTATGCAGAACAGGAACACTGAAATGTGTCTGTAGTAAGTCATTATACTCCCGAGATAAAGCCAGTTTAAATGAACTGCAATGATTTGAAAAACTAATAAATATCTCATATGTGCTAACAAGTACTTCACACAAAAAAATAGGAAATGAAGTAAACAAAATATGTGTATAAACTTGTATGCTTCTTTTTATTAAAAAGTGTCTCCATCACCTGATTGCCACTCTTGAAAGAACAGTGAAAGACACTTCTGAAAACAGAATTTTCAAATTATTTTTAAGTTGCTGTTACACCTTGCCCATGGTACCTTGAATACTCTCTGAAGTACTGTTTGTGGAGTTAGTAATAATGCTTGTCTCTAACCCATAAACACAAAACTCTTTTGACTGATGGCAGTGTACACCTTTGAAAGCTCTTCCTGATAATCTATTAGCCTGAACTGTCAGCATAATTAGAGTACACATAACATAATGGGAAGTTGGAGGAGAACACAGCAGGCAGGCAGCAGAGGAAAACTTAAAGTTCCAGTGAGTCCAAGATGAGGATGCTGATCTTTCAGAGCAAGTGCTGTCTGTAGATTGTTCTTTCAAACTCCATCTTATATAGTGAAGCAAGGTTAGTCTTTAACCACTAATTGTAAAACTCTACAAAAAAGCTTCCTATCTTCTCTCCTATGTGTCCTGTCTACTCTTGGGTAAAATTCTTCCTTATCCAATCTCTTCAATGCAAAAAAGTGGAATAACAGTCCCCTTGATTTTTCCTCTCTTCTGGCTCTATTTAAAATTCTTTCTTACATTAAAATTTCAAATTCTGTCTCTGTTGATAGTACTGATTCTATTGATAGTCCCTAATCAGACAAAATGTATCTAATTTTTTAAAAACTTGTCTGTTGCAAATGATCTGAATACCAGGAATAAAATCATCACTAGGTCTGAAATGTTACAAGCAATAATGACCTAATGTTGTACCTCTAGATTCAGATATAGTGTGGTTTCTTAATGGACTGGCTTTTCAAAGCAGAGGGACAACCTGCTCTTGAAGAGCTGAAATTCTAACAAAAAAGAATTGAAATCACTTTGGGTCTCCAAAAGAAACATACTAGCTTTCATACTTTTCCCTCTTGTATACTAATTACGGGTTATTGATATTTTCTTAATTTGACACCATTTTAAATGTATGTTTTCAACATCATTACATTCCTTAATAGCTTTTAAGGAGACAGCCAAGAGCTAAGCTTTCACACTTGAATCCTGTATGGAATTATTTCATTGAACTTTTCTCTCCTGACATTCAATTTTTCTTTTGCTTTGCAGGTTGCAAAGTGAGAGTTCTGCAACATGCTAAACATTATGAAATAAAGTGACAGATGCAGGCCTCTTCTGCTACTAGTAATTGTGACTATTATAGTAAGTTATTTTCTTCTTGATCTTTTTTTTTTATTGGAAACTTCGGTAACACTGCACGGACAAACCTCACTAGGAAAGGTTCGGAACTGCCAACTTCAAGAATGGAAAGGGAGAAGAGTTAAAATGGCTTTACAATTTTATTATACAATTGGCTTTTAACAGGCTAATGAAATAGATAATAGCCTGTTTATAAACTTGAGGTGATTCTGCTTCAGAATAGCAGTTTTTTATAGGCACTTAACTAGGCATACCTAAGTGCACAAGAGAATAAAGTAATATACAGTAGTGTATAGGTAAAGCCTGTACACTACTGTATACTGTATATAAGCCTGTGTTAAAAGTATAATTGTCCTTCAGGTAAGAAAAACAGAAGACCTCCCAAACCTGCATGCCCAGGTTTAAATTTTTTCCCATTGCAGTTTTCTACTCTAGAAAAGGATATGCAGGTGAACCACTCTGAAACAGAAATTCTTCCTTGCAACTTAAACTTGAAAGCTGATTTAAAGCTGTCTGTTAAGGATCTGCAGACTTTCATATGCAGCAAAGCAGATTTTGCAGCAAACATCTCGATAAGATTAGGACAGCAGAATTGTTCATACACTGAACAATGTAATATATTCAATACAATAATCAAGCATCAAGTAAACAAAGGAAAAAAATCACATGACAGACATGAGACAGGTACACTTAACTGACTTGCTCACTTAAATCTTCAATGCATTTACTGATTTGCACATTTAATCACTTGCCATGAAGGGCTCAAAAACCAGAATAAATTCAAACTTTATGGTTAGCAGGTTCACCAGCTCACAAAGTGCAAAGTTACACACTGCAAATTCAACAAGTGGGGACCATGCAACATAGTGAGCTTTTCCATGTTACATGTCAAATAGGGAATTGCGTATCACTGGATATCTCATGAATCACAATTAGCCTATAGATGTTAACCTGTCCAACTACAAATAAGTAACCCTTAAAGGAGATGCCCCATTCCCCCTTGATCTCCTGCTCTGAAAAGCTCATAATTATTTAAAAAAGCTGATTACAATAAATACATACTCAAGATTTTGAATTAGTAGAAAGAAATTCTAAGTCCTCAACAGTTACTAGTATGAATACCCTTAACCTCAAAAGTCAGAAGTTGTTACACTAGCAACATGCAAGTCATAAGACAGCATTCACGCGTTTTACATGTTTAGGAATCCCCAAGACTAAGGAAGACTCCAATGGAAAGTTAAGCCTGATAGATAGTCACAGACTCTCCAATTTTAATCTTCTACAGCACTGTATAAAAAAAAAAATAGTTTATACAAATCAGCCAACCCACAATATTTTTATGGAAGTAATTAATCACAATTTAGATCCCAATAATTTCTAGTGCAACAAATATGTTTATTTTCCTTTAGTAAACATGTAATTTGGAAAACAACTAACTAGACATTATTTTCATTAAATTTTCATTTTTATCAACCAAAACTGAACACTGAGCCTTGTTAATTTTAACTTTTTCTACTGTCTAGTTTGAGCATGGGCAACCTGCTTAACATCTCTATGTCAGTTTCTCTCACTTTAAGATGGAAAAAAATAAATATTTCAAATAGAAGACTGTAAAACTAGCACAAGTCATAAAATCATTAGGAAAAAAAATGCTAGAGCAGTATAAAGTGCAGTTCCACTCTGAAAAGTGACTCTTAAGAGTGGCATCGGTTTTCAGGCTTTTAATTAAATCAGTATCAAGTTTGTTCATTCACAAGAAACAAAGCCTTCTTTCTCCAAACCATTAGCCTGTACTTTAGTATAGTAGGCCTAACTAAATTTTTCCACTTGAAGAATACTGTCAATATGAAAAAATTAGGTAATTATATTGAAAGTTATTTTTAAAAATAGTCTATGGAAGCACAGTACTTGATTTTACTAATTTACACAGATAAATAAGATAAACCTACATCTTTTTTAAACATGCAAAAAATTTTGGTCTAATATTATGATGGGAGGAAATCCCATTTTTTGTATCAAAATTACATCTCTCCTTTTCAGAATACCTCATTATGGAAGAACCCTATATTAGGAAAAAAGTGAAATTTATCACTACTTATGATTTTATATATGGGTTTGTGGCAACATGTAGTACAATTTTGAGTGGTGACTCCAGTAATGTTTTCACTCTTAAAATTAGTCATTACTCAAAAGACTGTTAATTCAATGATCACACATAATTGTCAACATGGGATTCAGAGTTCATTGTAAGCAGAATTTTTGAATCTTTACTTCTATAGAAGACCAGTCTCCAAAAAACATACAAAATAGAACAAAATTCAAGTATGAATTCATGATGGCACTGACACCAAAGTCTGAAAGCCAAAATGACAAACAGTCTTGTAGGTTAAAAGCTGATATCCTTTTTTTAAAAAGGGGCATTTTTAAAGCTTCTTTTTAGTAAGTCCCTTCTCTCTATGTGTCAGTTCCTGATATAACTACTGGGCTTTACCTATACACTACTGTATACTACTTTTAAATCTTTAAGGTGACCAAACCCAATTTTCATTGACAACTTCCTTATTTCTAGAAGAAGCCACAAAATGAAGGGTTTTTCAAATACATATACTCTCACAAAATATTTCATGAGCAGGGAAAGAGGAAATTGCAATTCCAAAACTTCTACTTAAATGCTGCTTAAATGTCTATTAACTCTAAACATATATTTTAAAAAGAGAAGGACAAAAGGTACCAAACTTTGCTCTTAAAAGAGAAAATGTCAGTCTTAACATGTAAATCACAAAGGTAACTATAAAATGTACATTTGTTTCCTGAATTAAGAATTTCAGATTACTAACACTGCTGCTGAATAGGATAGGAATGTACTATCTGTTTCAAGGTGAGTGTTCAGTGGCCTACCATAACAGATCTAAAAAATGAATAGGTTAACTAGCAGTTTAAATTACAACTTTGAAACAAAAGCCATTAAGAGTTCATTTCCTAACAGACTGTATTAATGACTGTAAAAAAGATCTGGATGCCAGCAGTGAAACCCTTGTGTTAAACAAATTATAGCTATGCCAATTGTCCCAAATGCCAAATTTCAACAGCTGTACTTCTAAATGTTGATAACACTATCTCAGACTGACTAGGAAAGAAAGAACATGAGACTATTCCCTACAGTTGTTCCCTTCAGGATGGAAACTCCAGAAAACAATGCAAGAATACACATGGCAAGGAAGCAGCGTAAATGCCTCTCAGCTGCTAGGTTATGCCATCACTAATGAGACTGTTGACTGTTTGTTTACCTTCCAATCACTCAAAAAATGGGAACATACAGAACATACTTGTGGTACATAACAAGCTTTTCATCCATTTACTTTCTGGAGAGAGTATTACCCAGAGCTACTCTAAGAGTTTAGTTCCTAATCAAGATTCCAAGACCTGGTGATGTTACTCTTCCCACTGACTTTCAGAAAATATTCACCAAGATATACTAAAGAGTGCACTGAAATGTGTGTTAGGAAGAAGTAAAAAGAATTTCCATTTGGCACAATGTCTGCCAAATACTCTAACTGCCTGAGGTGCAACCTCAAATTCCCTTAACTTCTCCCTTTTAGAATTTTTATGCCAAGGAAAATCATTAACAAAGAAAAAAGATCTTTTGATGGTAATAGCAAGGTCACAATGTAAAGTTATTATTTGGATTTTGATAATATTTTTTGGCACCTTTCTATGTGGCACTCTGTTCTGAATCTAACAGTAAGAAGTGCTAAGCACAAAAAAGTAAAGAGCAATGCACAATTCTCTCTTCTGCTCATGTCTAAAATTTACAATATCATACAAAATATAATTGTCATTTCACATCTGAAGTGCTTCACTTCCTTAAAAGTCTTCATGAAAACCTGTTAAAGGTGTTGAGTCCAAAAAAAGTCATAACTGATTTCTCCTTTCATTAAAGAAAACTGGCTGTTCCATATTGCATAATCAAACAGATTTCAAATTACGTGCAAAAATTCAAATTAATATTTTTAATATTGAAGCTGACTCACAATACGCCTTCCTTTTCTTAGGCACAAATATATCCATCACTTTTGAAAACTTCCAGGGAATTTTAATTAGTTTCATTATTTACTACTCCCTCATTTCCTATATATGCTTGATACATAGTTGACAATGTCGTTGAATTACTGTTCAGCATTAATTTCAGAGGTAAACTGCACTTTGAAGTCAGGGTACTAAACAGCAGAATCCTTAAAAAATAGATACAATTATATACCTACACCTTTCTTTGACAAACAACGAAATATTTATTAAAATTCCTAAATAGACCAAATTTAACAATCATATTTGTCTAAGGAAAATCACGTGCTTTATTTAGTTGAATATAAGTTTCATACTGAGCATTACAGCTTGAAATTAGTTATGTCTTTGAACTGAAAACCTGCAAATGTATATATAAGAAAAAGATGAAATATTTTAAGGATTTATAAAATGGTATTGCCAACCTCGTACTGTCAGCTTGCTATACAACTGTGAGTTCATTTCTTTGTCTCTCTTGTAACGTCGAAATTCATCAACAGCTTCCCGTACCACTGTGACCGTCAAAACAAATCCCTGTTAAAGATACAATTATGCAGTTCAGAATTCTCAGTGCAAGAATAGAGAAGTAGCAACACTACACAGAGTAAGAACATGTGTTTAGAACATTTACTTTTTTAATTTGGATTTGAGTCTTTTATTCAGTAAGTTAAAATAGTATCTTGGTTTAGTCCAGGAAAAACAAAATCATACTTGCACATTGTACAAATATAATTAGAGTAACTATCTGTCCAAATACACATAACTTAGACAGCATTTTGAAATGCAAAAAAAGGAAGATGCTTTGGATTACTTAAAGACAGCCTTTATAGTTTCAATAAGCTTATTTCCTTATCATCCACAAACTTTAGGGCTTTACCAAAAACATTTAAAAAGCCTTCAATTCTAATGCTGAAAAATTGCCTTTTTCCTAATACACAGAAAAAGATAAATGGCTAATTCTATAATTTTACATTTAAATGTAGCTATTTAGCAACACATCACAAATATGGACAAAGGAAAAGGGGATTTGTTTTGAAAAACTAAGTATCTAAATGCTTTGGCTGCTCCTTTCACAGACAATGCTGCTGCAGCTTCTACTGGAAGTGCACAGAGTGCTTCACTCAGCTGTGATGATCTCTGGCTAGAAAGGGTGGTAAGCTAAAAAACACAATTCAGGGATAAGCACATAAATCTTCTCTCTACCTCTCTAAACCTCCTCAGATCAGATCTTCTGGCTTAGACTCAGAACTTGAGTTTTTCACCATCAATGAAAGAGAAAGAAAATTTTTACCAGTAAAAGGACCTTTCATTATTATGAATAAGATGGATACAAAATTCAAATCCAGCAACAAATAAGATTCTACATTATCTATCTAGCTTCAGACAGCCACCACTACTTTATAGAAGAAAATTTATCCCATTAGACTTCTCTTGCAGAAGTCCACAGTTTGCCAAACTTCCCCTAATGTCCCAGAAATATGAAAGGAGTGAAGGTGTAGAGTTTTCCTAAAAGCGTTGACTAAGAAAGGGTTGACTACAAATTTTAGCAATGTTTTGCAGCTCCAGACCAAAGTGCCAAGGCTTATCCAGCTGTGACCTTATAGTTATGCACTACTTATTTGTTCAAGTTTACATTGGCTACAATTATAGTGGAACTACATTGAACAAAAAATGGCCTATGCAAAAAGCATCCTCTTTTTACTCCCCAGGGCATAATGGAATGAAAAAAAAATCAGATTTTCTCCCTTTCTGACAGCAGTATTTTTATATACCTTGGCAATATAGATATTTCAGCTGCATAAAAAAGGGCACTCATGAAGCACCTTGAAACATATTTCTCATTTTCACACACATTGCTACTAGACAGTAGTCAAAACACAGAATGCAAGGTGCTACTTGCAAGAATTTCTTTTAGCAGCCTCTTGCTGAGCAGCTGAGTACAGCTGTCCATGGCTGTGAGGAACAATTTAAGAAAGACACTTGTCTTTTTACTCATTTGCTCAAAGGGAGCTGATATTCTTTCAAAGGAGAGCTAAAATTGTGAAGCCAGTTTAACAAGGGAACCTGTTATCTTTCTTTAACTGTAAGAAGGTAAGAATCTTTCATGTACTGCCTACAATCAAACCTGTATGCTTTAAAACCTTTTGTATGCTGGAGTGGAAATGAGAAGTCCATTCCCTAAAGCAGTTGAAAATAAATTACCAAAATAGTCTTGTTTTAAGAACTTTGGGGCTTGATATAACTGTATCTATGTTGTAAAAATCTGTTGAAATAAACCAAAGGCAAAAAAAATCCTAAACACAACAACCCACAAAATCCACATACACCATCAAAAAACCCCAAACCAGTCCTAGCAATAGTCAGCTTCTAGTCATTTGGATTTATGTATCAGGGCAAACAATTTCCTTTAAAATTTTGAGAGAAAATACAAGTCATAGCTATTTCTCTGCTTATTACTGAAGATTTATCAGTAGTTACCCTGCCCTTCAAAAAAACCTAAACTTATCTGTTAAGCAGCAAAAGCAGACCAATGGATCAGACTTAAATGTTTTCTATTTTCCTCATAGATGCTTAGCTTTGTTCAACATACAATTGCTGCCTTTTAACTGGAGGTTGATTATTAGCAGAAAAGCTATTAAAGTAGAAACAAGGAGTTTAGCAAAAAACCCCATACTAGGTACTAGTATTTTCAAGCTATATGTGAAAACTGGGATGCATAATTCAAAATACCTTTGAATCAGATATTTATACAGAACAGGTCACTGGTGTTCGCAAAATACAGTATTTTCTCCCTTCTTTGAGCAGGATAGAAATGAGCTGAGATGCTAACGGCTTACTTGGTTTTTTTTCCTTACTATCCCACTAATGTATAGTGCTGCACACAGCACATCATGGTGAACAGAGCAACTTCCAGACAAGGCTGACTTCTGTCTTTTCTTACTGTGTCAGTGACAAAGACTTGTAAATATCCATTTAAAATCCCACTGTTGAACAAGCTTTCTGTCTTGAAAGCGGTTTTTTGTTGCAGAAGAAACAAAATTCTGGGAAGAGAGGCACGAAGAACATCCAGGATGGTCTCTCCATTTATCCATAGTTAAAAGGACACATGTTACAACAATTAAAACAATGAAATCAATCCAGAAGATTTACTCTATTGACTTGTTAAGAACGACCTTTACTCAAGCAGTCAGCGTGTCACAGTTCCTCTTGAATACTACTGAGAATAAATGCTACTGAAAAATACCAATTAAAAAAAAGTTTTAAACATAAGGCATTAGCTCTTCCTGCCTCTAAACCTAGTGTGAAGGGACTGGGAAAAAGATGAAAGAAAAGGTAATGATCTGATTACAAATAAGAAAATAATTCCAAATCATGGCAATACAGCTGGCAGACTACCAAAAGGGCCTCCTCTGAAGAGAATTCAGTTTGCAAACCATAGGAAATCTGAGTCAGAAGCAAGTGGTTTGAACAGTTTCCCAAGAAAATACTGCAGAGACCTCAATAATAAAAGACATATCAAAAGAAAGCCAGTGCAACTGGCAGGATGATCAATTAGGAGAAGCACGTTTCATTAATAACTTATTTTCAAGGCACAATTTCCTCCTGATTCATCCACGGCTTAAAATATTTGATCTCAATTTTTGTGAGAAAAGGTTGTGATCTAAACTGATTCAGAAGGAACGCAAGAAAATTATGCTTACAATTCTGACCTTGTCTGAAAACACAGAATAGTCACCAAATAACAATAAATGGAAAGATATTTAACACACAAATTACCTATGTTACCCTGTAAGTTTCTTTAGTAGCTGGAGATTTTTTTTGCTGGCTGGTTTTGTTTAACTCTCAAGTCAGCAGGCAGAATGGAGCATTACACACTGACACTAGCTGGTTAACAAAAATGACCTCGCCTGTGGAGCAGAACCATAGGAGGCAAATGGAAGAGAAGGCTGCCAAACAACAGCTTTCAAATAAGCATTTTACTTCTGTTATGTTCTTTGACCACTGTAGTTTACCAGTTGCAGGTTTATGCAATGTACATAGACATGAACCTTTCATTGACATCAAAACCCCCAAATTTCTAGTTAATAATATTTTTCTGTTTACCAGAGGAGCCCAGTATGTGTACAGGTAGCCTATTTTCAGTGCTGGTACAAACTGTGAGCAGGACACGATGAGAAAATAGAGATTCAAGAAAAACTTGAACTGTTCATATAAAACCTAAAATGAAAAAGAAAGTAGATAAATGTCTTAAAACTTCCTCTCATAATATACATAAAGTATACTTTTTCATGATAGGAGATATAAAAGCATTAAATGTCATACTGTTATAGATGGCATTATTACCATACTTATATAGCACAATATATTATATATCATCACACACTACTACATTATTTTAATATTACACTGCTATTTTTATATTGTACTGCTATTTTTGTTGAGAAAAATCCATTGATAGTACTGCCTCTTTTCACTCTAAAAAAGCAGTTTACTAAATTTTGGGTATTTTGAAATCGGACTATGTATCAAGATCACTGTGGAAAGATTTAAATATAGGTATTAAGATATACTTACTACTAAATCAAAGATTTGGTTTAAACTCAGAGCTAATTATCCAACTTTTAAGTGAAGCCACAGTAGACTTATCACAGAGTACATTGTCTCATACTCCAAAGCAATGTCAGATGCAGGGATTCCTTTGGTAATTAAAAGCACCACTTCAGCAAGCACATGTTCTCAAGATTGCTTTGGTTGTAATTACAATGCTAAGAACATTATTCATTTTATAGAATTTTGAATCTTCAAAGTCTTCACATATTTCCTCAGTAAGCCAGGGTAATACGGCACCTCCAGCAGCATTAAGAGAAGCGGCTACTGAGCTTGCAACACTTAAGAAAACGAACAACCAATTATCTAAAAGATAGAACTTTCAAAACAGATCAAAAACCCACATTCAGAGATTGTCTCCATCTTCTAATCTAAAAAATTAGTTAATATTACAATGACTTCTGCATAAAAATTGAAGTAATTTGACTCATTTTTTGCTCTTACCAGTCCAACATTATTACTTAATTATGTAAAAACCTAGGTGCTAGGAAAAAATATTCAGGAAAGTTCAAAGTGTCATTCTGGCAGGCACAACGCAGTACTGATACCTCAAAGCTGCCAGTTCAGCTAGAGACTACCTTAACAGCCTCCAAACAAAAGAATTTTTTTCAGAGCATGGAATGCTATTTCATGACTTACCAATAAAACTGTAAAGATAGAAAAGTGAAATTGAAAGTTGTCAGAAAGGTCAGAGCCTTCTTCCAAAATGAAAGTATTTCAGGCTGAACCTGTGCCTTATATTGATCCTGATGAAGTTCATACACTCATTTCTGCTAGTATGTTTAACTATTTACAAAAACTTGATACACTTAGTCAAAGAAAAGGCCTAACAGTACTTTAGGAGGCGCAGATCTTGTAGGAGAAGGTGGAAGTTAAAAAACACCTTCCTACAAATCTTTTGAATCCTGGCAGACCACTGACAGTTCATTCAATACAAAGCTAAGCTCTTCAGTCCAGTTAAGCAAATTGAAAAGTCTCCAACTACATAAAACTAATGAAACTACTGCCATGAAGTTCAGGAGAGGTATCTTCAAAACCGACCCATCACAGAACATATGTTTTATGGAAACTCATGTAAAATTCCTAAGCAGCTATATCAAGATGTATATGAAATTGTAAACAGAAATTGAACAAACTGGTATAAAAGGAGAAGCAGCAAGTATTTTATGTAATGTTCAGAAATTAGGTGATATTTTAGAAATGTTACAGCTCTTTTAGCCAGCAAGTAAAATTCTGTTAATCTAAGCATTATTTTAAGTTTGTATTTGGGTATGAAATCATTGAATATTACCCATTGCTAGCCTCAATGTTTAAAAAACCATAGAAGAGAACACAAAATTTCACATGATGAAAATTTCAACCAGAGACGACCATTGGAGTCAATATTTATTGTTTTGTTACATTTATGGGTTTGGAACCAATACAGTGATGTCCCCTACAAATTACTTCCAGTAAAGCAGCACAAAAAGGACAGCTACACAATATTTTAATAAATGAAAAGTCTTACTTTATAACTAAAATTAAAATTTGAAAACATTTCATTTTCACCTACTATTGGGTCTTACATTTAGGATCTCACTTCATTTTGAAGTAACTATTGTTTTCAAATACTAGCACCAAATTAAAAATCTGACTTGAACATTCTCTCTCATAATAGGGAATTGCAAACTAGGTCTGATCCCTATAAGGAATGTGAATCTGGTTCACAATTTGTAATCCACACTGCAGATTTCGAGTTGCAATAATCAATGGCTTACTATATGCTTAATGAATTTTGTGACCTTTAGGAAAGCATATGTGGCTTAACCAATTTCAGTGCATTTAATAATTTAAACTATGGAAGAAAACATTTACTTTGTCCAATAATGATGAGAATATTTTATCCACATGTGATAAGTGACATTTTATTTTCCTGACAGGACATCAGTCTTAATTACAAGGCCATTAATTTTTTTGTTGTTGTTGTTTTAATAAGGAAATGCATTACCAAACACCTTCCAGTCTTTGGACTAAAGAGGCCAGAAGAATAGAATCAATACTCTTATAAATCAGCATGATCACTTAAATAAATAATTTAAGAAAAAACACTTAATGTATTAAAAAGTACAAGATATTCAATTTTTGCTATGGGACACAGGACTCTTGGATAGTATTGGTGAAAATATGACTAAAAGTGTAATACTAAAATTTATCATATCACACTAGGACACATTTTTAGATGTAACTACTTAAGTTTCAAAAATTGTTTCTCTGTTGCTAAATTTCATTATAACAACACATTTTTTTAAAAACTATGAACTAGAGAAAACTGTAATGTCTCTTTTATCTTCATATACATTGTGTATAGTACAAGCAAAAAATTGGTATTAAGGCACAATATAGCTTTGTAGGAAAAAAGTGGCAAAAAAAATTTTCATTCCACAACGAAAGTATTTGCTGAAGAACTGCACTCAAAGTCAAAAATACCTGCAAAAAGACTGCAATAACACATGCAACTCTGAAAAGTATTAAATTAGCCCTACTTGTGATACAAATTGAAGATGTTTTGTTTTTGTCCTTTAAGAGCTGTCCATTTTGGAATTCATTATTTATTATACTTTCAATGGCAAGGAGTATGAGAAAAGATCCATGGAACTAAATTGAAATTTTCAGCTATTTACTTCTCAATTGAAGTCAATCCTTTGCAAGCAGAACTGTTTCTTTTTTAAAAAGGATCACAAATTTCTAATGCTGAACAGAAGTGCAAAGAAGCTCATCTCAAATTTCAAAAGCTTCACTGAATTCCAACCACTGAAACTGTAATTAAGTACATATCCCTTCAAAAACCAAACAATTTAACAAAAATGCAACCTTGCTCTCAACTGTTAACTTTCATTGAAATCATTGAGACAAATACAGAAAGAAAAAGAAGAACGTGGGCAAATAAAATTATCTTTTTGTGGAATAGTCAAAAAACACTACAGAACATACAGTCAGCACACCACCAGAAAATGTTTAGTGGCCTTACCCCAGGTATAAAGGTAAAGATGTTGTACTTTTGATTTTTTATGGCATTTTTGGGGTATTTTTCTTCACACTTTTCAGGACACCCAAGCCACACTGTGCGAGCCTTCAGGTCTTTCTTTCTTCGACAAATGTTTATGAGCCAATCAGAACAACTGAAAAGAGAGACAATTGTTTATTTTAAAAATAAAAATGTACTATACAAGATCACAATTTCCAAACCTGGAGCTCCTGAAGGCAAATACGTAAAGAAACCAGGTTAAAAAAATGTTTGCCACATCTATATTAGCAAGCATGATGTTAGCTTCTAATATTTAGGGCAATTCAGAGTACTGAACTCACCCAGGCATACGCATATATAAACACTTGCACATTCTTTGCAGAAAATCCTAATACACTAATGAGAAGTTTCACTACACCATACCCTGATACAGGTTCCAAAAATTATAGTTAATAAGATTCTGCATCATGCCTCTTAGTCCTTTGGCTAAACTCTGTATCTTGGATTACTAACATTCAGATTATGCTAATGATTGAACAGAAAATAAAGCTTCTGTTTCATACAATTCAAAATATTTCAGCAGCTTTGGATACAATTACCACATAATTTGCAAATCTTCAGTTTCCTCCATACCACTGCTAATGCCATACTATCAAATATTTAAAAAAAAAAACAAAACAAAAAAACCCTAACCAAACCTAACAAACAAAACCAGAAAACCATTCAAAACAAGCCTACTACATAAATGCAGATTGCACAATGATCTGCAATGGAGGAACTTCAGTTCACAGAAGAAAGGAACAGCATCCATGCCTAATGTAGAAACCAGTGTAGAAATCTACTGAAGAAGTTTAAACCATGAGCAGTGAGATAGAGAAGAGCTCACAAAAACATTAAACAATTGCATTTTGGACAAGGATACAGGAATGGTGGGAAGGGGTCACAACAAGGAGGAAGAAAAGCTGGCAAATGGAATGATGCCTCTGAGGCTCAACAGAATATTTACTAACAGTCGTAAAACAAGGAGCAAACATGGAAGTGACTCAGCTCACATAATGTAATCAGCTTAAGTACTTGCTAGTACTATATACGGAGGCACAAAGACTATCCAGAGACCATTTGCAAAGAAAAGTGGGTTTGCTGTACATTGCATATTCTTGATTTACAATCTCATACATTAAAAGAGAATTTATCTGTATTTATTTGTTAATACAGTGAGGAGGTGCCTCAGTCATGTTGAGAGTCTGTTTTAGGCAAATGAATCAGGAACACTGAGCAGACAGGCCTTCCGTGCTCTTCACCTACTGCAGTTGACAGAGCTGATAACAGCTGATAACAGCAGATTTCAGCTACATCAGCTAATGAAGTTGACATGAGAAACAATTTCTAGTGAGGTTTTTGAATATACTGGCAATATTTTGATGCAGCAAAAAGAAAACAAATGTTAGGAAATTCTTACAAATTTTAGTCACACCGACAGGAAGAATTTGGCTGACAACAAAAGAGAAATTTAAAATCCAATCACCTCAGCACTGTTTACTGGATTCATTCTTATAGTCTTACATTCGTATATATTTGTACAAACCTGTAAGAAAACAGAAGTCACAACCAACAATGATATGTCAAGAACAATCTCTAAAATTGAACTAATGTCACTCTAAGTAGCAATTGCACTACTGCTTGAGTGCATGTCCTCTATGGACTCCTGGGGCTTTGAGCACCCTTATCCAGTAAGACATGCCCATGCCCATGCCAGGGAGGCAGGATTAGTTGATCTTTAAAGGTTCCTTTCAACCGATATCAGTCTATGATTCTGTGTCTCTAATAAAATTTAACTCTCAAGACATTTAGTGTAAGAAAAGTAAAGGAACATATTCTTGGAACTGATGCAGTTGGAAAAATCATAACTGCAGAGTAGCTTACATAAAACCAAAGTAATTTCAGTGAAGGTCTCTAAAGCTTTATTTAGAACTTACTGGGTAATTGACTGTTGAATATTTCATTTCTCAGACCACAAGAAAACTAGAAGTGAGAGGGGTAGATGCAAAGAGCAGATCAGAGTTCAAGGCTGTCTTGACAGATTAGAAAAACTAAAAAACTATCTGGAAGAATAGAATGCAGTTGAACAGGCACAAGTGCAACACAGTTTACAGAGAAATAACCAACTACACAAATACAGAACCAGGAAATGCTCCAAAACCAGGTGTCAGCTCAGTTACTGCATGAGAATGTTATACACGTGCAAATCTGTTCAGTGTGGACAAGAATGCTTGTAGCAAGTCATGAATGTATTCCTTTCTCTCAGTTAGTGCTAGCATGATCCCAGTTGGCTTACAGGACCATTCTGAATACCAAATTTCAACAAACAGGCCTACTGGGAAAACAGAGACCACACACAAGAGCAAGAAAACAATTACAGGTCTAGAAAGCAGGGCAGGCTGACTACTAGATACACCAAAGAAACAGAGCTGTTCACAGAAAGCTGAGTGTGGACCTAATATGGTTTCAAGTATGTAAGAACCTGCTGCAAAGAGGAAAGGGACCATTATTCTCTAGGTCCACCATCATTAACTAATGACAGACCTTCAACTGTAGCAAATCAATAAGCAGGGTGGGCACAACTTGGACAGATATTGAGTAAACTCTTTTAATGAGATGGGTGGAAGAGACACTTAAGGAGGATGGAATTTCTGCAGATCTCTAAGATGTGGCTAGATCAGACATCAGTGATAGATATAATTCATTCTGTACAGGCAAGGAATCAGCTGGAAACCTCTTAAGGTCCTTTCCTAGTCTGTTTATTCACAATTACAGAATCATGAAACACACAAATACTGCAGGGAAGGAAGGCTGATAGTTAGCTTACATTGCCACAATGCCTATTAAAGTGTTCTTGTGTGTAGCCTACATAATCCCATGTTTATTACAAATTAATTTTGCCAAAGAATGGAATTCAAAGTTGTTGGTTCTTTTTAAGGAAAATTAAAGGTTATGCCAATAGCAAAGTTATTCATAGCAACAATAACTTTGTTATGGAAATACCACTACATCAATACTCACAAGCTGACCTTTAAAATACTTCAATTTTAAATGCTGGACTCTTAAGATTTTCTCCTGGATTCTTAAGATTTCTCCCCAAAACTCTCACTATGGGATAGACGTAAACATGCATTTTATTTTTGCTACAAAAATTAAATGTCCTTTCATCAGCTTCTACCAGTCACTTTAAAATAGTGACAAGGAATTATTCTATCACAAAAATTGTAACAGTGTTAATTCAACTTTCAAAATTCAGCCCTGTTATTTAGTAACATACAAACGAGAAATATTATTACTTAAACTTGTCTTTAAAGCAAAATAAAAAGCAGTGTTTCCTTTTTATGATTCCACAATCAGTTTAATGGCTGTGAACAGATCCTGCTGCCGCCGAAATGTCCAGTACCTCCCTCCTCCCATAACAAAGGTGTGGATTCTTGCTCCTTCTCTTGTGCTGGCACAAATACTCATGCAACTGCATGGGAAAACTAGGCCTGCAAATCAATCCAGCTGTAAACTAAGGCAGAATAAAAGGGGATTTTTTTCAGTTTTATCCATCTCCAACCTTTAAAAATCTAAAATACTGTTAAAATAGTTGAAACAATGCAGGTGATATGTTTGCAGCAGAAGGCAGAATGATTCCACTCAGCGCCAAATTGATAAAACTGCTCATGGCATTAAAGCTTTAAACTTGTTAGTTTCAAGGCAGGGATGTGGAGATAGAAGACACAGATTAGTTATATAGTGAGAAGTGTGAGGACAGCTCTGTAGGAAAAAAGTTTCAAGGAAAATAACTTTTTCCTGAAGAAAGTGAGCTAGCATAACAGATCTGCCTACAATCCTGTAGACAGAAATTCCCTGACAATCTTTGAAATCCAGCGTTGTTCAATCAGTTTTTGAATTTGAACTGCAAACAGATGGAATATTTGATTAGGCACAGTCTCTTTTGTAGAATCATTTCCTCAGACACTAAGGACTTCTCTACTGCTAAAATTAAACATTCACCTAAAGTAACATAATTATGCTGCCTTCCTTGCCACAGTCTCCCCTCCTTGAAACTACTTATTTTGTTACGGATCAACAGACACCATCGTGACCATCAGTTTAGCAAATGCCAAAAAGTACAAACACAAGACTCATGTCTGACTGGGAAAAAACTGCAATACCTTTGATAAAAGGTTTGACTGACACAGAGCTAACAGTCAAGTTTTCAAATGTGAGAAGTCACAGACGATGAAAATATTACAGATTATGACTAAGTCAATATTGTCATGGTTCAGATGAGCTTTACAACCATAGAAATAGCAATAAGTTAGATTCTGCTATTTACACTCTCAGCAGCAATTACTGATTTATCACAGGAAGAATACAAGGTGGACATGCTGGCCTCAGAAATCCTAATCAATTTATATTATATTATAATTAAAAAATTTAACACCTATGAAGTCTACCCAAAATTTCTGTAACTCAGATTATCACCATCAACACATTTCTAATATGTTCTTGAATTAACATTCTCCAATACAGAACAGTTTTTTGAGCAAGGGTATAGACCCTTTCAAGGGCTTTCTGTACCCAGTAAATTTGTATGATAAATGAGAGTAGCATTCTCAGAGCTTCAAATAGCCTAGAAACATAGCATAACATGCAGCATGATTGATACGCACTTCAGATTTTTCTGAACTCTTATGTAAAACTACATATAATGCTAGGGATTCAGCAATAAAAAAATATAAAGTGCATCTTTGAAATACAGATTTAAGTCTGTATTTCAAATGGCCTTGCCTAGAAAATTCAACAGATGCACAGAAAGTCTTTTCCTTAAGCTAGTTGCAAGCTGTGTTGTCTGTATCAACATAACAGACTGCATGTATGAAAAATAACCAAATTTATAAAAGAACTTCAAGGCATATCTATAAAATAGCATCTTACTAACCTGCTTTCTAATGTATTATTTTAATGTGGAAGAACAACAACCACTGTCTTCATATTATTAACCAATACCATATTAAAACTAAAAACAGCAACAAAAACCCACCAACCAAAAAAACTCACTACCAACAAACCAAAAACCTGAAGTAATTGTTAAATAAGAACCCTTAACTTTTTCATAAATATAGCGTATCTCTACAAGTCAAAAGCTAAAGTAAAAGTCTCAACTGACTCTGCAGCTCTAATAATAAAGGCTTTTTTTTCCTCTCTTTTCATTACTTTTATCCTACAAGCTTAACTGCCAGCATCTTTCACAAAACAGCATTTTCATCAGAATGGAAAGATAATATAAAAGCTCTATATTGTCTGCAAGGGTCAGCTTTTCCTTATTAGGTTTTAAGTAGCAGAAACTAGTTCTGCAAAGAAAACATACTGTAATTATTGTACTCAACAGGTAGCTTCAGTAATCAGGCCAAAAGCAACACAGTGGTCATGTCATTCTCAAAAGATCACCATTTTCCCATGCTTCTGCATAACAAATGCGTTGTGGATTAATTGAAAGCGTACAGGCCATCTTAGAGCCCAAATTAATCCGAGCATTTGATATCCTCTTCACTTCATATGGAAATGCCATTCAATGGCACCATTTTCATAGGGACAAAGTGTTTTTTGATAACAAGTGGAATGTAAATCTCATGAGAAAGAAATCAATCCAGCCCAAAGAACTCCAGAGTATTGATCTATGTGCATTATAATTTCACAAGCTTGAAGAGAATTTGTAAGTTAAAGGGGAAATGATTACAACCACAAAACAGCTGCTATATCACAAAGTTTTTCTTTTAACTGTGCTATGAAAGCAAGAAATAAGCAGTTTCTGAAGTTAAAAGTTATATTGGTTGAATTAATTCTTCAGTTTGTTCAAAATCAAAGACAACATTTGATTTAATTATGATGTCTTTCTTGCAAATGGAAAAACTCTTTAAAGAGCTGAAGATTTGCAAATAAAGTTCACACCATTCAGATCTGATCAACAAGTCTATTGTCTAAACTGAAGTTAAAAGCTGTATAAAAGATTTTTATGAAATCATTTTTCAAGTACACAGAACTTTGTCAAACCTTCCATATTTGCTTCTGCAAAGCAGGTGAAACTTTTTAGACTAAAGAGTAACAGTTTGTGATGTAGCAGCAAAAATCAATAGAATATAAAATTCTAAAGCTGCAAAGTAAGAGATGGAAAATTTCCTCTCACAAAAATGAGATTAATCCTAACAATGCAAGACAGACCAAAACCCCTACTGAGTATGGGGGTTTTTGTTTGTTTGCAACATGTAAAGTGATTTTGAACACAAACACAAGACTCACTGAGAATCCAAAAGAAATCAGGGGCCCCCTGAGCTTAGCTCCAGAATAATGCCTAGTCTTTTATTGTGTTCATCTTTCTGTCACAGCTTTGAGAAATTTACCATTTCATTTAAAGCACAAAAAGAAATTCTAGATGTTGAAGCAGAGATTTCACCCTCACCCAGATGCAGGTATGAGGTACTGATTTCCATAAATATAGGGTGAAAATTTAAGTTCTGTTTAACCGAACAGGTCTCAGACTGCTTTAATCTTACATTACACTTAGAAGAACCCTGTTTGTCTTCTGGAAAAAAGTTTCATTTGTTCCTTTAACATGAATACACTAACACACACAAAAATTGTTTTCTAACATGATCCTCTCCATTTCAAGTGTGAAGGCATCAACACACAATTGTATCTCAAACCAATACTTCACAGCACATAAAAACACTGTAACTAATTCTACTACACAAAGTAAATACTGCAGGTGCGACAATATAGAAGCCTCCAAGTTTCCTGCATGATTTTTTGTATGATTCTAGATAACTTTATCAAATGCAAATTGGCATTTCAAAAACTCAACTATTTTGTGGGCACCAGTAAAAATTTGTGAAATGTTATTACAATGAGAAACCATCAAAAAGAGTAACTTACACCGACTGCACATCCCTGATTTTTATCAATTACGAAGTCTCAATAATGCTCTCAGCTGAGATGAAATCTTCCTACTACAATGACAGGTATTTACACACTCAGAAATTTTCACCCAAGAGGAGGTTTCTGTCCAGCCTAACTGGACCAGTAGATAAGATACCATAGGATTCACCTGCCTTCCCTACTTCATCTAAGCAGGCATCTGCAGCTTTCCTATGGGAGTATCCTCTCTCTCCTAATATCCAACTGAAATGTCAAGCTTCTGCTGGAATCTGATGCTCATTTTTTCATTATTTTTTCCATGAAAAAGGAAAATTATCTGCTATGATGTTCTATTTTAGAGAACACTGATGTAATTAAAGAGTATGAATGCAAGTATAAATGCAGGTCTAAACGCAAGACCAAATGGACTCTTTACTGTGTCCAAATTTAGTTGAGGAAATCAGCAAAGCAGAGGTCACACTCCTCTAAAGCCTCTTTCTTAGTGAAGACTTTCCTGTCCACACACCTATATTAGCAGCAAAGTATGTATAGGCCGTAGCAAAAAAAAAAAAAAAAAAAAAGAACAGAAAAAAAGAATCCATAGTGCAATTTTCTTACTCTTTTCCTTCTCAAAAATCCATCACAAATATGACTCAAGTAATTTAAAGAACAGGTTTGAAAGATTTTAGGCTTGAAAGCTAAGATGTACCTCTCAATTTTAAAAAGCAAGCAGGAACATGAAATTTTGCAATCTTCACCATTAATGACCATTTCTTGTGACAATCTCTTAAAATTTTTGATTAATTCCAATATAAACTCACCTTGTAATTGCCTGTCTCTATCCAAACACTGTAAATTCCATGTCAGCAGTCTTTACTGATTCGCCTGTCTTCATCAAACTTACAGCAACATAACCACAGTAACTAATAATCACTAATACTTACAGAGCTGAACTCACATAAAAGTATAGTTTGAAAGGTATCTAAACTTAAAGACATGTCCAAAAGATTAACAACTTCTTTAAATACTTATAAATGTTTTTTAACAGCTAAAATGTAGGTCTGTACCAGAAACACTGCTTCCCAAATCCATTAACATATACAAACACTACTTCTGTAAACTTTTCTACCTTCCAAACACTTAACCCCTATAATAAAATTAATAAACCATGAGGTTTTGTTAAATCATTATATAAAACAGAAATCAACACAGATCATGTTTTTTAAAGCTTTCTAACAATTATTTTAAAAAACTGAAGGTGTACAAACACAGCTTTGCTTAGGTAAAACAACAGGCCTCTTAATACACCATGAAAATCAGCTGTGAAGACTTCTATCTAAATCTGTTCTAAAAACATCTCCAAAGAAAGCATTTGCCATTTAAAGTCACTAAAAATGCTTCACTCACTTCACTTTACTCATTGTCAGATTTTATCACTCCAAATTACAGAAAAAGGAAGATCCTCAATAACCCTAAGAGCAGTTTCACTACTTAGAAGTTTTGTTAAAAATTCGTTGGAAAATTAATATTCCAAGGTATTTGCATACAGCAGAGTTTGGCGTAGAAAGTTTTTAAGAAAGAACCAAATCACAAGAGCTAATTCCAGTTGTAATTCACTGCAAGACCACCAGTTAAATTTATATTTCAACCATTAAAGTTGAAGGGTTGACTAATCATTAGTTGATGAATTTGCTTTTTCCTTACAGCAACATCAATAAATTTATATATATTGTAAACTTAATGCATTAATATCCACTAAAGTAAAAAATTTAACCCCTCTACCCTAATGTAGCTTTGAGTGAAGTGAGAACCAGGATTACATGCTAAATTATGGACCTCAGATTAATACAAGTTTAGCTCATGATCCCTCTTGCAAGTCAGCAAGGCAAACAGGAGAAGCACAACAAACAGTATCAGCTCTTCAGAACTGCTTTTGACAGCTGGCAGTGTCCTAGTAAGGAAAATGCAGGCAAATAATTAAAATAAATAAAATATTTACAACAAGCAAGTTATTCTGTGTTCTGTACTCTGCACATAACACACAATACAAAGTTAGTATTTATTTAATTTTTTTAAAACTTTAATTAGAAGTACCAGTGTGTGACAAACCTAGTGCAAAGGAACTTCCAGCCGCCACAGATAAACCACTCTAAGCCTCTTCTTCTCTGAGAAATTCTGGCTCTTGGTAAAGTATGGTAATCACTCTCATCATTTTCAAAGCCTTCTTCTGACATCATTAGTGGCATTTCATCCAAATGAGAGGACTCATCTTCCGCTTGGTACCTGGCAAAATGAGATAAAAGCACTACATAAATACTGAGTACATCACTTTTTATTACTGGGAATTTCCTAAACTAACCAAGTGAATTTTTGCCTTATGGATTTTCATTAGGGAGATATTTTCATCTAAGTATCTCATGCATTTTTGTTAACACATTATCAAGATTTTAATTAAAATTCTGTAATACAGCAGAAAGACTGCAATCATTGTCAATCATGGTATAAATAATTCTAGGGAAATTCTTAATTTTTATATAATATGTGCATACAAAGTTGCAACTTCCTACTTGTCAAAGGATTCTTTGTAAGATTTTGTTAGGTAGAAGGTACTTTGCAAAGCTTATAGCAGACACAAGTGACTGAGTTTTCACAGAAGTACAGACTTTATATTTCCACTGTGCTTTTTTAAGGTGCTTTCCTGATGTATTTTCTTGTGTGTGCAGGCCTTTGAGCCTCACTTTCTACACACTTACCATTAATGCTTTTTATTATGAAAACATTATAGTTTAATTCTTATAACTCTATGCAAAAACATTCAGTGAGCAAAGAAGATTTGCCTGTGGGACCTGATGCCTTGAGAGGCTACCTAGAACAGAGGCTAGACAGTGTTAAAGGAATAAAGTAGGTATTTATTAAGAAGGCCTTCAAAGGATACACCTTGGGCAGTACAAGAGCCTAGCCAAGGCTACACCCAACATTGATGACAGGTCACACGTTTTCACACTTTTACAAGTTTTGGTCCATTTACATATTGGGGTTAATTGCCCAGTTACAGCTTCAGGTTATGAAGTCCCATCCTCCCATGCTCCTCAATTCGCTGTTGTTTACACTTTTTGGGCCTGAAGCTGCAATGGTATCCTTGGTTCTTGGGCTGGAAAAGGATTCTTTTGTCTAACTAAACTGTGAAGAGAACTTGCTAACACTTTATATGAAATTCAGAGTTATATACTAAGGCAGCACAGAATCTGGAACATATGGCAGGTAAAACTTAAGGCATCAGACCCATGGAAACATTGGACTAACAATGGTCCTTTCCTCTCCAGAAACTATTACCCATTATCTCAATTTTACACATGTGGAATGCTTTTTAAGCTAAGACAAAACACAATAAGAAAATTCCTCTAAATGCACCTAAATTGACTAACTTACTCCTTTCATACTTTTATACCTTAGGGAGGATGATTGAAAGAAGATGCACTGTTACTCAGAATTAGGAAGTTTAATTTTTATGAAACTGTATTTAAAGTCATCTCTTACAAGGTGAATCCTGAGACTGTCTCATTTTCTCCCCAGCAAGCTAATCCTAAACCATTTAAAAATAGTAATTAACAAAACTAGAAATTCATTCCCTGTATGTGACTGAACAGATGGAGTGCATGGTGCTCTGCCTAGGGATGGATGAGGAGGCAACTGAGAGCTTCTGGATTAAGAACAAAGAGAGAATAGGTAAAGGCAACATTTTAGTGGGTGTCTGTTAGAGACCACCTGAACAGGAAATGCATGCAGGCGAGGCCCTTTACAGACAGAGAAGAGCAGCTTCACATTCTCAAGCCCTGGTCTTCATCGTGAACCTCTACCACCCTGGTATCTGCTGGAGAAACAACACAAAAGGACATAGGCAATCCTGGAGGGACTTGCAGCACTTTGACAACAGCTTCCTCCTCTAATTACTCTGGAGGAGGCCCATGAGACAAGATGCTCTGCTGAACCTCATACTCACCAAGCAAGGAGGGACTCACTGGGGATGGGAAGGTAACACAGCTTGACTGCAGTGACCATAAGATGGTGAAGTTCAAGGCCTTGAGAGCAGGGAGGAAGGTAGCAAGCAGCTCATAACCCTGGAATTCAGAATGGATTCAGCCTTTTCAAGAAGTGCTTGAAAGAGTCCCATGGAATAAGGTCTTGGGGAGAAGAGGGACCCAAAAAAGCTGTCTAGTACTCAAGGATCACCTACTCCAAATTCAAGAAATTCCCATCCAATGGGATGGCTCTGACTGGACAAACAAGGAGCTATTCAAACCCAGGCAAAAAAACAGAAGTGCACAGAGGGTAGAAAAAAGACAGGTAACCTGGGGAAATACAAAAACATTGTCCAAGCTTCCAAGGACAAAGCTAGGACAGCTATAGCCAAATGTAACTGAATCCAGCCAGGGAAGTCAGAGACAAGAAGTTTTAAGTACATAGGTGAGATAAGGAAGACTAGGGAAAATGGGGTCTCATTGAATAACACAGAGGATATAGTTACACAGGACGTGGAAAAGGCTGAGGTACTGGATGGCTTTGCTTCAGTCTTGATTAGCAACACTGACTTTCAGGAGTCCCAGGTCTCAGAGAACAGGAAAAAAGCCTAAAGCAAGGAAGATGAATGAGGAAACACTTAAGCAAACTAATATATAATATATACTAATATATATATATTAGTATATATAGTATATATATATAGTATATATATATTTTTATATATATATTCTTTTATATAGTGTAATATTGCATATATAATAAAATAATTATAATATGTAATAAAACATGCATATATATTAGTAGTATTTATTTATATGTATATATATTTGCATGTAAAAATATAAAAAAGCTTTTGGGCCCTGATAGGATACATCCACAAGTGCTGAGGAACCACTGTCAGATGTCATTGCACAGTCACTTCCAATAATCTTGGAAAAATCATGGCAATTGGGTAAGTGACTAAAGATTGGAGGAAAGCAAATGCCACTCCTCCTTTTCAAGAAGGAGGACCCAGGGAACCTGCCCTTAGCTTTCAGTCTCATCACAATCCCTGGAAGAGTGGCTTATCTTTGGAAATCTTTTCCAAAAAAGGATAAGAAAATTATGAGGAGTAGTCAGCAGGAGTAGTCAGTCCTACTTGACCAACCTGATAAACTCCTAAGATTGAATAGCTGACCTGGTAGATGAGGGAAGAGCAGTGGATAGTGTCTGCTTGGACTTCAGTAAGGTCTTAGACACTGTCTCCTATAAAATTCTTGTAGGCAAGCTGCTGCTGCAGTAGTTGAATGAGCAAACAGCGAGATGAATTGAATTCTGTCGTAGTGGCCAGGTCCAGAGGGTGGTCAGTGGCACAAAGTCTAGTTGGAGGTCAGTACACTAGGTCAGTGTACCCCAGAGATCCATACTGGCTTAGTCTTGTTTAACATCTTCATTGATGATATGGAAGATGGGGAAAAATACACCCTCAGCAAGTTTGCAGATGACACAAAACTGGAAAGAAAAACAACAGGCCAGACGAACATGCCACTATCCAGTGCAAATTTGAGTGGCTGGAGAAACAGATTGATTAGAACCTCAGGAAGCTCAGCAAGAAGAATTACAAAGTTCTTCACCTGAACAACCTCACTCATCACTACATGCTGGGGGCTACTCCAGGGAAGGAGCCTGGCAGCAAAAATTTGGGGATCCTGGTGGATGGCAGCACTGTGCCCTCACTGTAAAGACAGGTACTGGGCTGCATGCGGCAAAGTGCTGCCAGCACATCAAGGGAGGAGATTCTTCCCCTCAGCTCAGCACTGGGGTGGCCATACCTGGAGCAGTGTGTCCAGTGCAAGAGAGACACGGCCATGCTGAATAGAGTTCAATGAATGGCCATGAGGATGATGAAGGGACTGAAGCATCTCTCCTACAAGGAAAGAATGAGAGAGGTGGGACTGCTTAGCCTGGAGAAGACAAGGCACAAGCAGGATCTTATTAATGTCTATGAACCTGAAGGGAGGTTGCAAAGATGAATGAGCCAGGCTGTCTTCAGTGGTGCCCAGTCACAGGACTGACTAGAGGCAATGGGCTCAAACTGAAATACAGAAGGTGCCACCTCAACATCAGGAAACACTTTTAACTTGAGGATGACTGAGCACAGGCATGAGCTGCCCAGGGAGATTGTGGCATCTCCATCCTTTGAGACATTTAAAACCTGTCTGGACATGATCCTGAGCAAGTAGCTGTAGGTGGCCATGCTTGAGCAGGAGGGAGTTCTGCTGACAGAGCAACACCCTGAACAGTATTCAGTCAAATACAGTATTTTTTTTTAAAAAAGCAATATTACAAACACAAGGGGTAAGCATTAAAAGGCTTGCATTTTTTCAACTCACTATATATATAATACAAAAACCTGAAACCATTTCTATTCCCCCTAGATTTTCTATGTTGAGCCTTATTGTATACAAGAATATATATTAAAGCAGTTACTAACTTTTTTGGATGCCAGGAAAGGGAGGGAGGGAAGCAAGAGACTGAATATTAAATTTCTATTGGAAAGGTACACCGCATACTTTACACTGGCTATATAATAAATTGGTATCAACACAGTTAAGAAGTAAACTCTAATAGGGAAAGGGAATAAAAAGCCCTAAACCCACTACTGTGTAACAAATCTTGAGTTAGACACTCCCTCTTTTCTTCGGCAGGTGATGCCCAGATTTCTTCACTGCCTTGGAATCGCTCGTCATGGAACACCATTAAGGGATGTGTTCAGACCACATTAGATAACTAGGAGTAATAATAAACAAACATCTCCTGTACCCCATTGCAAGTCAACTGAGCATTGGAGCCTTTAGTACATTAGGCTTTCAAATGGTGTAAAAGCACTGCCACACTGCAGAAAACACAACCAAAGTTTCACAATAAAATAACTGTGCTAATATTAAAAGTTAGGAGTTTCCAGAAAGTTACGTGAGAATATGGCATGGAAAATGCTTTCCAAATTATTGCTAAGAGCATGCACTTAAAAAAAAAAAGTTTAAAACAAACATGAGAAAACTTGGTCTTCACAATGATGTTTGCAAAAAGCTGTATCTGTTGTTTAGTTTAATATGACAATCTAGAAATATATTTTCTCTTATTATTATTAATGGACATTAAGAAAAAACACTATACAAAAAATTCTCTTCACAAAACACAGAAGTTATTACAGGTTAAGATCCATATTATACCAAATTACATTGATTTCTCTCAGACTAGATCAACACTAGGTAATAAAACCACTGTGTAGTAAAAACTCAAGATATTTATTCTTATACTTCCAATAAGACAGGCCTGTGTCTAAACATACTCCTGTCCAATGCTTTTACAATCTTTTCTAATTAAATTTGTAAATTATATTATCATGGTTTTAACAGAGAGCTTTATGTTGCATTGTGTTTTGCTCTTGGACATCTAATTAATGATGTATTTTAACACCACCCAGTGAGATCACAGTCTGACAGCTAAAATTGAGAGTACAAGATATCACAAGTAACACATCCCTTTTACTTCCCTACAAAGTTAACAAGAGTCTGATTTGGAAAATAGTATCTCTTATAAACAACAGTAACACAGTTAACAGGGTAAAATCTTTCATGAAGAAACACATTAATGCAAGAGAATCATGGGAGAGATTTGATGGAGAAAAATCACAGATGCTTAATGTTAAAATCTATTTTGTAAATGTGGTAATATTTGCAGAAGGCATTGATCTTCTAATCATAACTTCTTTAAGATTTATTTACCATTATATTAAAGACAAGGGTTTCTTTTTCTTACAATTGGTATCTACATTTGCACTTTCAAATATGGAGCTTCACCACGTAGTGAAGATAATGAGCATAAGCATCATTGTGTTTGGTAAGCCTGACTTCAAAATACAGCCTGTGAACTGGCAAGCAATTTATTCTGTTTCAAAAGCAATTTTGCTATTGTGTTGGAAAATTGTACTTCAGTATTTAAAAACAGTAAGGTAATGAATAATGGATTTTTCATAACTAGGATGAGAACAAAAATCTTTGTGTCTTTGTTACCTAGTATTTTGCTGCACTTAATTGCTTGAAGTGCTGATTTTCCTTGAGTGACAAATCAATTAAGTATAATCCTAGAAACTTGTATTAAAACAGGGAAGCACTGAAAGCAACATGAATAAAGAAGCCAGAGTGGAGACATCAAAACTCTCAGCACGACTGCTACTAAATCAGGTATGAAGAAAACTATCTTGACAAAATATGGTTTCCTAAGAAAAAAAGGAACATTAATATTAAACAACTTTCCACAAAACCTGACTACTATTAGGAAACTCATTGAACAGATTTAACTGAAAGAAAGTCATGTACAATAAATACTTTTAAGTGAAATTTTGATATAAATATCTGCTGTGAAAATGATGCCTCAAGTCACATGTACCTATGTCATTCCACTTTGATGGCTGTTTGCCAGAGTAGATGCAGAGTTTCATAGGTACCATAACAGGTAATGGAAGACATTTTAAATTATTTAAATCTAACTTGGCTACCTATTTAGGTCCATAATAATTTCTATGTTTTCTGCCAGCTTTCCATTACTCTAAAGGAGCAATATCCAAGGGTGCAGCAGGAAGGTGCAAGACATGGGGCAATTGTGACTGCATACTTTTCTAGTTTTACTCACTCAACAAATGTAGAAGCAGTATTTATGAAGAGGGTTATTTTATCTACTTGATCAAAAGACCCAGGTAGGAATATAAGCACTGTGTCAGATCCTGCATAAATATTTGTTCCTCATCACCTATTAGTTTTGCTATAGATGATCATTCACAAGATGGAAAGCAAAGCTGATGTTTTAAAGCAGTATTTCTCAAACCTAGTGAGGGAGGAAAAAGGAATGCATGGTCATGAGTCTATGCATGAATTGGACCCGTGAGATGGCTGTGGGATGCAGAGTAGCATGGAAGAGAGGCTGCAGCAGAAAGTCTTGAGTAAAAAAGCTGAGAAAGACTAGCTGAGCTACTGTCACCCAATGCTGTGACCATGTTCCATCCTGCTGAGAGCTGGTGATTTAGCTGAGTGGCTGCCACAGGACTCCCTCTGCTTCCCATCATGGGCACAGGACAGAGTGACAATCTTTCCCACTCATACCCTATCCTGCTCTACCTCCAACCTATGTGAACACTTTCCTAGTCTGAAGATAAAGGAGGAATCTGCCAAATTGTAGAGAAGCATCATCAGTAGAAAAAAAATGAAGAAAGTGACAGGCATTTCCATATGAAGAGCAAAAATTATTTCCCAAAGGATGAACCACCAAATCAACAACTGCTGTAGACTACCTGTATCACGGACAAAACTGTCCAGATCATGTCCTCTAATGAAGAAAAAATTCCCAGGAAACTGCAGCTACATAGATTTTATTTAGCAAGGCACATTCATTCATAACCATGTTTATAACTAAACCATGTAGTTTCATGTAACCCTTCTTCTTAAACAAATAACCAGTGTATCCACAAAACAAATTGCTTTGCTAGAAAGTTACCCAAGAAAAATCAAGTTACAAATAATTATTTTCCTCTAATATTACCCTGCATTTCTAAGAATTAAAAATTACATTTTTCCTCTAATTTCAAACACCTCTATGCTTCACACAGCAGTAAATTCTGTTAAACTACAAAGCAATCATGCTGCTCCTAGATTACAAGAGAAGTTGAAAATGGAAAAATCTTCTACAGCTAAATGCATGAAATTTAAAGAATTTTCTTCAACCTCTTCCCAAAAAACACAGAAAAGGTATTTCTAAAGTTTTTTAAATTGATGAGAACTTGCTGCTCTACATTCGTATTCAGCTTCAGCTGTGTCTCTAATGCAAGTATAACACCCTAATCAGTGTTTCTTGGGAAGTCTCTGAACACAGGTCCTGACCTGAACAAAAAAAAAAAAAAAAAAAAAAATCAGACGCTCACACAAATACTGCTATTACAATTTTTTATGGAGTAACCACAGTTAATACTAACAGCTTTTAAGGATGCTGGATATTTGTAGAGCAGAACATTTACATCCAGGATCTTCTAAAAGCAGTACAATATTCTTGCCATAGTGCATGTTTATCCACTGAACAACAAAATATAAGGAAAAAGTACTTCTACTGAATGCAGGCAAGTTTATTACTGTGTTACTGAGATGAGTAAGACCAAACTCCAGCAATAAGACCAAATAAATCATTGCCTCCTTGCCCCAAATGATACAGAGAGATAATACAGAAAACCACAAGGCAGCATTGTTGAACTACTACTACAAAAAAATTAAACAACACCAACCAACCAACCAACCAAGAAACAACAACAAAAACCCCACAACAAAACCAAACAAACAAAAAACCAAACTAAACAAAAAACCCCAAACAAACAAAAAGCTGGTATCTTCAGCCTTGCAGAACTAAGGGAAAACCCCTTACATCTGTTCAGATAAAGGTCTACAAGCATAATAGAAACTTATTACCACAGCAGCTCCCTTTCATCAGTAGCTTTTAAAAAATTTCTTAAAAGAGATACTAAAACAGGTTCCTCCAGAGAAAAATCAAATATTCTGAATGCTATTTGCCCTCTCTTTCTCCTACATCACACTTTCTTACTAGAACAACATACAGAAGAAGCAAATTGGAAGACATGTAATGGAGCCTCCATGATAAAAGGCACCCATCTTATTACCCCTTACTCACCTTACAAAGCACTGTGTATACCTTAACACAAGATCTTTTTCAACCCATGACAAGATGAGTGAGTCTCTGTATTTAACAAATAGATACCAGAAATACCTAAGTACACAGTAAGACCTCAGGAAACATCATCTACATTCAGCAGAACCCTTTTTTAATTAGTAGGGTATGTCATTGATCAGAACAACAGGGCCATTTTATCACTGTCACTGGGTATTGTTATTGACATTGTAGCCCAATCAATTGTTTTCTCTCCCTCTTCTTAGCAATCCAAATGCCTGCCCAAGCAATACAAATCACTGCATTTAGATACTACAGGTACAAACCAGGAAGGCATGCAAAAATAATAGCTTAAACATGCAGTCACTTGTGCTTATGCAAACAATAGTAACACCTGCAATAGTTATTTGAAGTTCTCAAACTTTTTTTCTGCCCAATGATCAAAACACTTCAGATCAGGATAGTTACTGTAAGAATAACTGTGCCAAAAATTATTACTTTCTGTAAACCTGTCTTGGTATGAAAGACCATTACTAGTGAACAGAGAAACATAAAGACAACATTTTCCAAATGCACAATTTACATAATGTCAAATTAAAGAACTGCAATTAAAAATCACTTTTTTACCAAAATCACCCAAGTTTTGTATGTCATCTAAATTTGTGTCTGTAGATAAAATACGACAAACTGCTTCTCAGGTATGGCGCCAATGGAAGTCTTATTGTTTGTAAAATTATTTTACAGTTGCTAATGTGAACAACTTCATATGCATGCCATATGGTTTACCTGCATCATTAAATCATTAAACTTTGCTCTGAAAAGTAAAAGCCCCAGAACCTAACAATGACAATACACACTGCATAAAAGGTCTGAAAATATTCACATATGACAAGACTATTTTTCAAGACTTATACATCAAACTCCTTGGACCTTTGTTCCAGGCAGAAGTTTCAGAATCTGCATCTATCCTAAATAAGGTGTCAGTCCCAACCAGCAGGATTAACCTATAAATACAGTCTTTAGCAGAGAAAAAAAACCCACCAAAACAACCAAACAAACAAACAAACAAAAAAAATCCCAAAAAAACAAACCCCAGAAAGTCCAGGAATGGGAATACATGAACTACTCCTTTTTCTAAAAACTAGAGAACTAGTTTCTCCATAACTTGAGATCTTGAAAACAGACCCAACTCAACCACTGTTACACAAATACAGCATCCCAAGTACAAAGCTGCCACACAAACAACCTTGTTGGAAGAATCAGAATTCAGAGATGGGATCTAACACTAAGCCTAAAAGTCACTGAGTGACAATGTTCCAAATGACAGGGATGAATCTCTGTCCAAAACCACAATCCAGGAAAGGCTAATAAACAAAGGGCAGTATGTCCTGCAAGACAGTGGCATCAATGTCAGAATTTTTTTTAATGAAAAAGAGACAAACACTTTGAATTTCAGGTCAAGTCTATAAAGAAGAGAGGGGTGAGAGTTCTCCTGGAAAAGAACAAAGGACATACATGATTGATCCACTTCGCAAGAATGGCATGAAAGTACAGACAACTCTCCTAAGGACTATTCTAGAGAGATTTCTTTATACAGCGTTTGATCCTTTCCTCCTTATGCTGAAACAAGAGACAGAGGTGTATTATAACAAATATATATTCAAATACATCAGCATAACATATAGCTGTGTAATTTAATGTGATCTCATTCCCAATACACTATAACATCTATATATCAGCACCTGTAGCCTGAAACACTGCCCAGGAATAACATATTTAGTTGTTCAGAGTTCATGACATTTCTAGCAAGTATCAAAGGAACCTGTAACATTTGCAGCTTTTGGCATCACAGTAACTACTGATACATCTCACTTTGAGTCGCTACCTCCAGCAAAGATTTCTGTCCTACAGAGGCAGAAGACTCATCTGTAATGGTGCATCCATTTTGCTGCCATTTCTGTTTGCTTGTCACAGAGTAAAGGAAGCACTACAGGAACCAGGATGACATTAGGAGTTTTATCCACAAGGAAGTGCAGGTGTGCCAGTACACATATGGAGAATTAATAAGCAGTACCCACTCCCACACACTCCCACAGCTGCTTAACTTCCAGGAGTTTCTGTGTTCATGTCCAGAGTAGCAGAATGAATAGCATTAACAATGCTATTTCTACAAAAAACCCCCAAAAAAACAAAAACAAAAAACCCCAAACAAACAACCAACAAACAAACAAACAAAACCAACAACAAAACCATGGATACTTATAGTTTCTGGACTTAACAAGTTATTGCTTCTGGTCAAACAACAGATGTTGGAAGAAATTACTGTCACTTTGCAAAAGCAGTTTTAAAACACAGATGTTCAAAAGTAAATTCAGTTCCATCTTTGGAATTTTTTATCACAGAAACTATATTAAAATTCAAATTAATGCCAATATTGTCAGTCATTCAGCCTCATCCATCATTTTCAAGCTCATTTTCAGGATGAAACATGTAGAGCCATTCAATTAACACGTGTTTTGGGAAGAAGATGAAACTGAAACCTGTATAACTCTGCCCAGATACTGTAAGAACTTTTGTTCTAAACATTCAGAAATACCCAGGGAATGAGATTCATAGAAACTAGCAGCATTTCACAAAACTGTACAAAGTACCAAATATCACTGCATATAGCCCATTCAATGAGTAAACTCCACTAATATGTATTAATATTTTGGGGGTTTGAACAATTATGGACATTTTGAAAGGATTTCCAGACCTGCACTTATAACAATATAAGCCATGAACTTTCTGTGAACAGCATTCTACAGGAGATGTTAGGTCCTAAAAGCTCTGATTGTTACATGGTCTTACCAAATAATATTTTTTGTTATTTGGAGACATTATTCTTAGTAATTACACATGAAATATCAAAACCTACTGGAATACAACGAATAACATCTAGACTGCGAAAATCACGTTGTCATTTAGAATTAAGACACAATTCTAACAAACAACTGAAAGGCAGCAGGAAAATAAAGGTATTTTAACAAAGCTCACATTAGACTATGTCAGAAATGAAAAATCCCACAGCATTACAGTACATGCCTTGACTATTATCTATTGACATTTTTATCTCTTTTTTGGTGGTTCAATGTGGAACCTAGCCAAACACTCTGAGAAATCATAACCATAAGGACTACAAGATTGCTGGGAACAGCTTTCATTCCAATCAAAAGCACTAGAACAGTATTACTACATTAAATAATCTTATTTTTTGTGTACTACAAAAACTGGTTTGAGATTTGTAAGTATCAGGGAACCATGTGAATTTTCATTGAACTTCAAGTTCTGCAGACTTCCATTCCCATTTATCTGGAACAGATTTCATTTTTTTTCTATTATATATACTTCACATTAAATAAGCTACAGTTCACAAATTGTTAAGCAACAAGTATTCTACATTTACCTGCACAAAAGACACATTATCCTATTACTTGGTTCATTTTTCCTTCTTCTGCAAGTTTCTTATTCGCTAATGACATAAAAGAATTCCAAAATAACAGTATTGTCAGTTGCCCCATCAGTGGCAAACTGCAGAGACAAGCAACAGCAGTTGATCTGTTCCATAACTTGCCCTACAACAACCACTTAATATATCCAGTTGTGCCATTCATAAATACACTACTGTGGCCCACACCATGAAAGAGGACACAAGGTATTTCCTTCCAGTGACTGGGTATCTTTCATGACACCTTTATGAATATCTGCAGCGCAAGTGAATTTATGTCACATAAGGGAGAGCTGGAAAGATGTGATTTTCTGGTACCAGCCCAGGAGTCCCAACACTTCTTGCCTCAGCCCTACTAGGTCAAATACAATTATGCACTGACAGCAGCAAGCATAGAACACCTAAATAAACCAGGTATTTTGTTTATGGATAAATGATAGTTGACTACCGTTTAGTTCCTTATCAGCTTCAAAATTCCACCACACTTCTTGTTTTCCTGCCACCAACCTCACATGACAGCACAGTCAACTTCCTTCCTGTGGTCAGCAGTTGATTACTCTGTGGTTGATGATGACAAACACAAGTCAAACAGATGAGAATAAGCATCACTGCACATTTAAGGTCAACCTGAATGTTCTCTGGTCCTCTCTCTCCCTCACCATGTAAACAAAAAGCAGCAATTATTTTCCTGTAGATAACAACCTTCAAGCTGAAGGACAAGGTGCTGAAACAAGTGCTGAACCAATCAGTTTTTCCCCAAGCATTTTTACAACTATGCAAGTTGAAAATACTAAACAATAGCAAGGATTTCAAATTCATTTTAAGGTGAACAACTTTTTCCTCCGAGACAGATTTCCCTAATTGTTAACAGCAACACATGAACAGTTCTCTGTCCATCAGAGGTAGGGAAAGATGAGAGAAAATATAAAAACTGAATTTCTCCGGCAAAAGTAATAAGTTGTGCTTAAATATCAGAAATAAAAGCAGAACAGGATGCATGTGTTCACTGAACCACAGGTAATATTTAATATATATTTTAATATATTTTTAACAGGCCTTAACACATACAGTACGAATATATAAAAATACATAATCTTCTCATGTTTATTTATACATAAAGTACATCACAGGACATTTAATGATTCTTAACGGGCGACAATTTCATACAGAAGTCTGCATATTATTGAAGTTTCTTTAGGTATGTATGGGAAACCATATTCCAGCTTTAAAATATGCACTATCAGTCTGTCTAAATGAATCTCAAAAGCACAACGTGCACTACAGACAAACAGTGAGTGTGACAAACAATGAGTATGATAATCTTTGTCCTCACTGTAAAGTGAGCTAGAGCAACACTGGCAAAGACTCCTACAGACTGCTTAGCTCAAGCAAAAGAAGTCATTCTACAAATTAGGTGCGAGGCCAATAAAGGTTAGCAACTGATAAGTTGTATTAACTGACATTGCACAGCAGCAGGACAATTAACTGGAGTTCAAAACACTACTACACTAAAGTTAAGGATGTGTGTATAAGACTTCCAAGACACTGTAAATTCTTCACTGAAAAAATAAATCACACCAAGTCAAAAAGTCTTGAAGGTCCAGAAACAACAGCACTGGATTAAACCCAACATGCCAACTCCAGTATGTTTTTATAGGTGTTTGTTTCTAGACATCTTCAAAGATATGCATTACACCCTTTTAGGCAAAATCCTCAAGCATACATGCACATGATGGGTTTCTGCATATCAGAGACCTCACTTCAACACTCTCCTAAGTATCTGACATCAGGACCTTTGCTGCAGTTTCCACAGGAATACAAGGCTTCTTCAGAGTCTGTGCTGAAGATAAAGATTAGAAAAGCAGGATGAATCATTCATAAAGACATAGAAGTTGTAGTTCAATTACAAGCTTAGAGCCACAAGACTTACAAGTTGTAATTCCACTATTTGCACTGCTGTATTTCCCCTTTGACTCTACACAAGACAGCTGTGGTAGACTCCACACAAAGATACCCATGTTTTTATTGCAGGTCCATAGGACACCTTCCAGAGGTGCTCTCACATATCCAAGGTAAGGTATTCTTGAAGGAGAATGATCAACTTACTCAACTCACATTAAGAAAAATAAAACCAGTAAAGTGAGTGAAGAGACTGGTATAAGTATTCTGATTCTCAGAGCTCAGATAAGCAATTCATTAATCAAGTGATCAAAAATGAAGAAACACAATAAATGAGCCTGTCAATTTTTAAAACTTTTATATACCTACAAGAAGCTGCACAAAAGTAACTAAAAACATAGATAATCACTTTTATGGAGGATCAATATGTTAAATACACAGATTATAAAAGACCCTAACTCTGAAAGATGTCATCTAAACTGGAAGGAATGTAATTCACAATCTTTGGAGGGCAATGTTGATCAAAGACAGAGGGCAAGAAGCAAATCTGTAACAAGTTGGTAGTTCCTTGCTAGTTCCTACAGTTTGCCAAATCTGCTTATAAAGACACAATTAAACAGTTTGTCTAAAGAACCACAATGACACCTGCACACACACCTTCAATTAACCTGTGTAACCATCTGACTTATGGACTCAAGCCATCCCATCTACAGCATCACCAGAACACTCCTGGCTAACCTACAACAGAACTCCCAGTATCTTTGATAGTAGTCTGGACTAAATTTTTGCCTACCAAATCCTCCTCTTTATTCCCAAGCCCAATACCTACTGAGAAGCAAATTTCAGTGAGAGCATTCTCTGATTCAATTCTCTAAGGAATAGGGGTAATGATGATGACATTGTCCTACCTCAAGACAGAGGACAAACCTACAACAAGTTGTCAGACATTCAAGTATTAGTGAGATGGGGAAGGCTAACACTATGGCAGACTGTCCTACAAACTTGTGAATGTTCATAAAAAAACCCTTTATCTGGTTTAAGAATCAAGACAACATAATGTAAGCCTAACCTATTTTGCACAGCTTTAAACTACCTTTTTTGTTGGTTATCACATCCAAAGAAGTAAATACATTTAATTCATTATGAAACAGATTTATCACTGTATTTGAACTAGAAAAAGAGCACCAACTACTCTGTTCTTAGCAAGTCCATTTGCTTCAGCTCCTAGAACTGCTCCCACCAGTCCTTCTACCCACAGACAATGCTCTACAAGAACCAAAAGAGGAAGGAAACCTGTAATAAATAAGTACAATCACATAATCCACTGTAAGAGGGCTATCCAATGGAGATATCAAAATTATGGAGTAGAGTTTTTCGATGCTCACAACAATAGCATCCCTAGAAATTATTCAGAATAATGGGAAGCAAAGCAACGTTCAATTTTTGCCTGGAAACAATTTGATGGCAAATCTTTAAACCGTCTTCTCCAAATTGTTTATGCCCAATAGTGTATCTTTGAGGGAATTTGAAACTAATTTAATGGCCACACTCGGGAATGGTGTCCATGCTAGCCCCAACAACTAGCTCGCTACATATTTACTAAGGACGCCCAAACAAGCCCCCCGCCGCGAGCATCCCTCTCCTCAGTGAACTCCTGCCAAGGGACCCGAGTTGCGCGGAGTTGCGGGCGGCGGGGCCGGGCGAGCGAAGGCCGCACCCGCGGGCGCGGGGCTGGCGCCGGGAGCAGCCGGGCCGAGGGCGCCCTGAGCATCCTCCCGCCGCCACCGCAGCTCGTCCCGGCCCCGGCTCCGCCGCCGGGACACGGGAACAGCGGCCCGGGAGAGGCGGCCACGGCCGCGGAGGCCTGCGGGAGCCAACGACTGCCAACATCCCCCTCCGCCATCCACGGCGGGGCCGCCGCCCCTTCCCGCCCTCCCCGCGGAGCCGGCGGGCGGTCCTGGATCCCGCAGGGCAGCGGGACTGGGCGAGGGGCGCACGCCGCCCCGCCCGCGGCTGGGGACAGGGGAAGGAAAGGGGAAGGAGGGGGGCAGCGGCCGCCGCGCCGGCCCCGCCCGTACCTGCTGTGCCGCTGCGCCGCGGCGGCGCTGCTATAATAGGCCGCCCTGCGCTGGGCGCTGCGCGGCACCGGGCGCAGCGGGATCTGGTCCGCCATCTTGGGGGCGCCCCCCCGCCGCCCAGCCGGGCGCCGCCCGGGCCCTCCTGACGTCACGGCCACGCCGGTGCGTATGAGGGGCGGGGCGGGGGCTCGAGGTAAACACGGGGCGGGCGGCGCGCGGGCGGCGTCCTCAGGGTGCGCTGAGCCCTTGGGGAGCCGCAGTGCGGGAACGGCAGGCGGGATCTGCCCTCTTCTCCCTGCTGCCAGGCTGTAGGACAGGAGCTGGTGCACAGGAAGTTCTACCTGAACACGAGGAAGAACTTCTTTCCTGTGCGGTTGCTCAGAAAGGCTGTGGAGTCTCCCGTGATGGAGATACTGAAGCGTCGTCTGGGCGCAGTGCTGTGCCCTGGGCGGCCCTGCTTGGACTGGGAGGTTGGATCCTGTGGTCCCTTCCAACCTGAGCTGTTCTGTGATTCCGTAATTATTCAGCTTCTGAGGTTCCATGCCTGCCAGTTATGGTTTCCTGCCATTAAACAGAGATAGGTATTGCCACCTGGAAGTGGACATTCTGTATGTCAGGGATAATGAACCAGTCTGTGTTACCTCACAGGGTTGATATACAAGTCACCACCAGCAAAAGCTGTTTTGAAAGATGTATGTGTTTATAGACCTACTGTAGAATGTTATCTGTTGGTATTCCTCTGAAATCAGATGCTCTGGGGGAGCAAAAGGCCTAACACCATTACCAATACAGAAGACTTTCTACAGCAGGAGCAAAGAAAGTTATTTTCTTTTTTTTCCTCAATGTCTGTTGCTAAATGAAGTTTGTTTTTATGACCCAGGCACTTTGGACTGAAGTGTTGCTGTTCCCTGAGCTGTACCTTCACCCAAGGGAAGATGGTCATTGTGGAGGCACCACAACACACAGCTTACAATGAAGGATGCTCCTATCTGCTGGAGTGAAGGTTATGGAGCGCTGGCAGCATTTCCAAGTGCAAATTTCTGAGCAGAATTTTGACTTTAGGTGTACTGTCTGGATTTTGAACTCAGTAACAGATACAGAACTCTTGAAGTTGAACCAGGAGATGGGAACAACAGTTACACAGAAAGCACAAGGCTTCTATAGGAATAGAAGGGAAAAATATGCTGGGCACGTGACAAGACTTTGCTGAGTAGTCAAAGGGTCACGCATGGAAATGCCAGAAAGGGGAAAGATATTTATTTAGCTTTTTAACTCTGTTAATCCTTAAAATGTTCTTGGTATTGGAATCAGAATCAGTTCACCAGTAGAATCACAGAATTGTAATTTGTATTGAAAGAGATGTCTAGACATCAGCTAGACCAAGACCTTACATTTAATATCAGGCTGTTCATGGCCATGTGCAGTGGAGTATTGAACACCTCCAAGGACAGCACAGTATTTCCATAACTTCTCTGGGCTACCTGTCGCAGTCTTTATCTTGTGATAAACAAATTGCTAATAAGTACTCAAAACTTCCCGTGTTCCAATTTGGGAAACACAGGATCAGCCAAAACCATCCATCTCTGAGAAAAGTCTGGCCACCATCTTCTTGGTATTGTGCCATTAAGTAGTCTTATTCAGCCACAAAGTTTCTTCTTAACTTTTTCTACTTTAAGCTGTGCAGGCTGAGCTTTCAACCTCTCCTTATACATCATGTTCTCCCGCCCCTTGGCCATCTTAGTCACCTTTTCATAGACTCACTTCAGAATGACAATGAGCTTCTGTAATGAGAAGACCAAAACTGGACATGGTAACCCAGATAAGGTCCTACAAGTACCAGACAGAAGAGAAAGGTCACTTCCCTCTTGTAGGTGCTGGCTGCACAGTTAGTAATGCTCTATTACTAACTGGGTGGTAATTCCACCCAGGCTGGGTGACTCTGCTCAAGGATACATTGCTGTTGCATCCACTTTTTATGTTTTTTATGTCTATGTGTTTTATGTTTATGGCAGTTTATGGGGTGTGTGTGGTACTGCCTGTCTCCTGCCTGCTCTGCCATGATGTACATGCTGGAATAAGCAAACACAGCCTGGAAAACTTTCAGGGTAACAATTATGCTAGTCCTAGGTGCTTTCATGTTGTTACTGCAATTCTACACATTTCACAGCTTTAAAATGTTAAACATTAATATTAATAACTATATATTCAGAATTCTCACGTGGCTAAGTAAGTTACCGCAGATCATTGAGGCCAAGTGAATTTAAGCTATTGCTTCCAGTTTATTAATTGATTCTAGCCCATGACAGAACAATTTTTGAACTGAACAGAAAGCACTTCATTCACAAGTTAGTGGCCTAAGATTAATCTTCTTGTCTGTGCAGAATTTTGGTTCTGGTTATTTGGTTATATTTCTGGATATTTAGTGGGTTGTTTGGCCTGTAACTACCTCTAATGTTAGTCATGTGCACAATTATGTGCATGTGTTTGTAAATTCCATATGAATAGACAAATAAGTGATCGAGGATGTGTAAGGAAAGGTTAATTATTGTCAGACCTGTAAAGGCCCCAGCATGAGACAATCATTAGGAATCATAAATACCTTCAGAGTCTTCATGTCTTACTGAGTCTCATGTAGTCCATAAAGCATTATTTTATTGATTATTACTTTAAGGTTTCAAGAAAGAAATACTTCTCTATTGCCTGTGTACAGAGAAGAGTTTGACCAGAAAGCCTTCTAAGAAGAGAAAAATTAGTTTTTTAGTGTGCCAATGGCCAAGAGAGTGACAAAATAATTTTAAACACATGCCGTTTTGATTACTTCAAATATATGTTTAAAGCTTGTATGGAATATTAATCCCAATATTTCCGTGTGGGACGTGCCTAGCTGCGTCTGACCCTTGCTGCTGGGCCAAAGGTGGCAGCTGTGGTGTTTCACCTCAGAGATACATTTGGCCGGCTGGATGCTGCAGCTAGGGCACTCGCAACAAATCCAGGCAAAGTAGGAACTCAGTTTACCTCTGGTGGAAAAGGTTCAGGCGATGGTGAAGGGAAAGGAGAGGATTCTATCATAGAGTCTTAATCCAGAGTTTCATTGCAGGGTGGTAGACCTCTGAAACGGCTCCTAATAGAATCCTGACCGCATGGCCTTGTCTCCTTTTAAGCCCGGGGACAGGGGGAGGGGAAGGGACAGGTGAGCCACCAACCAGGTGGGAGGAGGGGAAGGCTCAAGGGATAAAGACACTTGGACAGGCCAATGAGCCTGGACCTGAGGGGAATCTTTTGAACTTCTGCCAACCACACGACGCCCTGCTGGAATGTTAAGATTGATGGACAGCTCTAAGTAGGAGGGCAAAGGGGGAGGGGAAAGGTTGGCACACCTGAGGGGCATCACACTGCAACAAGCTTGTGTGGGGAAATATCACGAGGTCTCGAGATATCGCGAGGTCACGTAGAACCCCTCCCCTTTTACTGTTAACTGACCGTTACCCCCTGTTATAAAAGACCCTGTCTAACCGTTAATAAAGGCCAATTACTGTCCACCACATTGGTGTATGCATGTGTTTGGCCCCTGTGGCAGAGGCGCCGCCACAGAACCGTCCTCGACCCGGGACGCCACGCCCCAAGCGGCGGCAACAAGCTTGTTAGGACAGTTGCTGGAAATCTATCATGATTTCACCTTCTTGATCACTCTAATTGCCTGTTTGCATCACTATTTTCATAAAATGGTAGAAGCTCTTAAGTGCAGGATCTTTGATTTTTTGGCATGGATTATCATTCAGTTTTGCCTCTAGATTATGATGTGATCTTGTCTTTTGTTTTTTAAAGAAAATTCTAAACATTTATATAAAAGTTTTCACCATGCAGAATTGACAATTTGGCATACGATATGTGATAACTTTTCAAGTTGCCTTTAGAAAATGTCCCTGCATTTTGATAATATGTTTCCTTTCTTATTTAGCAATACTGAAAGATCATAGAATAAACTTGCTTTTGATCCAGATTTCGGTATTCAGGTGTTTCAGGCAGATGTTATTTTTTTTTATAAAAAAAAAAATTCATTTTAGGAATTAATTTCAATAATAATATTATAATATTTATTTCAATACTTGCCTAAGTAATGTTTGTCACTTAAATATCATGATATCATACATTTGTGATAATAAGTAAATATAGCACCACTCAGAAATAAACTTTCTGTATCATCCTTTCTGTGCTTCTTTTTTTGCATAACCTTTGCATTTCTAATAAGTGGCAGAGATCCAGAACCTATGATTTATGGATCTTGTGAACTCTCGGTTTGCCTAGGAATGAGCTGGCATGGAAACTGTTTTGCGTTTGTTGCATGTATCTGCTACAGGTGCAGAACCTATCTGTAACAAGTTCTGCCTGATATCCCCAAAGGGCATTTAATAATAATTTATATTTCTGTTGCCATTCTACTTCTGCTGTAAATGTTCAAGGTTAACTGCTCCCTCCCTTCTAACCCTGATTATGTATCCAGTCTGGGCTAGGGTAACAGGGGAAATGAAAGGCAGTTTGAAGCTAATTCATTCTTTGCTATCCTTCTCAAGGCCAAATTATAAAATCATTTATACTGGAGTAAATCTGTGGAAATGATACAAAAATCATTGGATATAAAACAAAAGAAAAAATTTCAGTTAGCCTCATGTAATGTTACAGGTACAAAATTTACATTACTTATATACTAGGTATTTTGTCACCTTATCCTTCAAACCTCCATGCATTTCTCTTTAGATTGTGTAACTTTTTTCATCAGTGGTAAACCAGCCTGGTATCTGTCCTCAAATTTTCATCAAAGTGTAAATTGGTCCAAAACACTTGGTGACTTAAAAAAAAATCACTAGCAAGACCTAAGCACACCGACACAGAAAGAATATGGTCTTGTTTGTAGGAAGAGCTAAGGGCAATGCTACACCAAATAAATTCTTACACTGTCAGAGAAAGGGAACAAACCAAATATTAAATAGAAGGAGCTAAACCAGCTGCAGTTATCAGTTTTAATAATGCTAATAGCTATGCCTTTTCATCTTCAATATGTTACTGTAGGATGTAACAAAATATTATCTTGCTCTGGGAGAGAACAAAAGGGGAGACTGCTTTCTCTGAAAGGTTTTAAAAGACCTCTTCAGACAATGAAGCCTCATACAATTCACTTATATGCCAAAGTAAATGAGTTTAAAAACAGAAAAAATAAGTAAAAATAATAATTTAAAATATTGCTATCCTATAAAAATTCCGAAAACAAAATGCTACTCACATATTAAAAAATATTATTGTCTACATAGCTAGAAGAAAATTCTATTTCTACACATTTTATTTTTAATATTCACAACATTCAGTGTTTGTCCATTAATTGCACTCCCGGCTGTTACATTTCTTTCACACCTTCTTTCAAGGTATTTTCTTAGGTAAATGCCAACTCTCTGCAGCCCTGCAGGATTTATGGACTGCCAAATCTCTATTCCTCCTTTTGTAGTCCATCCTTAACAAACTATGCATCCCTCAGCATTGGCTTCAGTCCTGTGTCACCCTCACCTGTATTCCACCAAGTCAGACATTAAGAATAAAATGCAAGCAATATCTTCTCCAATTACATAAGAAAAATAAGGTATATGCTGTATTTTGGATTTTACTAGACCTATGTCTTCTAGGCAGTAACAAGCCTGGCTGATAGGGCATTTTCTCCAATTTGCTTGGCAACACTTGAGGCAGAAAAAGTGCAAATCCTAGAAATAAAATTGGTTTAAAAACAGATAAACTTTGGTGACTTCTGATATAAATATCAGTCATGCTTTCACTTAAGATGTTAAGTGTTGATTGTGAATAAACAAAAGGAAAAACTTATAATACAATGTTCATTATTTTACTGCATTTTCACAATGACCCTTCACTGACAACCATCTAATAATTTTGCACAGTATCTCTCCAGTTAAGTTAACCTCTAACTTAAACATTACTTTAATATACATTTCAAAATACCATGCCTTTGAATTTCTAGTTAGCTTCTGAGGTATTCTTTCTAATGCTCTTATTGTATGTAAGTTCAGTGCTAGATTTCTATTTCTAATTGGAGAATAAAAAGCCCTATGGACTCAAAGCTCTTGAGCTGTATTACCAACTCCTGATCTTCTCTTAAAATGAGAGAATATCTGATAAAATATTCCCATGAATCTGCTGTGCAAAATTAACAGCAAAGCCCACCAGTACTTTCAAAGGACCCTTTTTTCTTTTTGAGTTTTCTCAGTAGGTATATTTCTTCAAATTCCATGCTGTTGATATTTCAAATGAATAAATACAGCTGTTTTAACTACTTCTTGAAACTGAAAGAAAATATACCCATGGATTAATTACAAATTTTGTGTTGTTTCAGAGCTTCTGAAAAGGTCATGGAAGGACAAACAAGGCCCAAGTGTAAACTCAAGTATCCAGTTGTGGTTGCTAGTATCGGACTTGCTTGGATCTCATTTCCTTTTGCAGTTTCTGATACAATAGTGACCAAAAGCTTCACATGGGGTTAGGAGTCTTTGTTCTGGGAGCTATACAGAATTAGATGAAGAAAAAGTTCCCAGATGCTAAGTGAAAAAATACTTAGTGTCTTGTAAAGCACATCCTTCAAAATCTGAAATTACTTGTAATCTCCTCTTTCTCTGATATCTCCCTATGTCTGTCCCAGCCAGCAGCTCAGGCTAATAGTAAAAAAAGAAATTTTTTTTGCCTCAGACCAGCTACTGAAACCAGTTTTTACTCAGATATTTTAGCCAGTCAGATCTGTTTTCTGCTAAAACCTAAACATCTTCTCTTTCTATACTGATTTCACTCCAAGCAGCAAATTGAACCTTACAGATTTTTCTTGTATCTCTTATTCATATAAGAAACATTATTTTCACAGAATCAGAGTCATCAAGGTTGGAAGAGACCTTCAAGATCATCTAGTCTGACTGTCAGCCCAACACTACCGTAGTCACTCCTAATTCATATTCCCAGGTGCTGCATCCAGACAGCTCTTGAACACTTCCAGAGACGGTGACTCCACCACCTCCCTGGGCAAATTATTCCAGAACCTAACCACACTTTCAGTGAAACCTTTTTTTTCTGATATCTAATCTGAACTTCCCCTGGCACAACTGAGGGCCATTTCCTCTTGTCCTTTCACCTGAGACATGGCAGAAGAGGCCAAGCCCCATTTCACTACAGCCTCCTTCCAGGCAGTTGTAGAGAGTGAGAAGGTCTCCCCTGAGCCTCCTTTTCTCCAGGCTTAGCACTTCCAGCTTCCCTAGCCACTCCTTATAGGATGTGCTCCAAACCCTTTCCCAGCTCCATTGCCCTTCTCTGGACACACTCCAGCACTTCAATGTCCTTCTTGCAGTGAGAGGCCCAGAACTGGACACAGGATTTGAGGTGTGGCCCCGCCATGTCATTCCTCTACCTTCTTCCCCAGTACTGCCCTGAGCAGCAATCTGTTCCCACTCAACTCATTATTTGTCACTGAGAGATTGCTTCCCATTATAATCATCAAATAATCCCAGTGGGTTTTGTCTACTATAATTTGCAAACATTTTCTCCCATTCCCCGGGGAATCTCCCATAAATAAAAAAAAAAAACCCTCATTGCTTCTTTTCAGAACTAAGAAGGGTCAGCTTCCTTCTACAAAGCAAACTGAAACCAGGGTTGCCCTCAATAATACTGAATAAAGAAAATCAATTTTGTCTCCAAAGTACTAGGATAAAGACTCTACAAATGTTAGTTACCTGCAACTTCCAATATCCTTATCTGATTCTAACTTATCTAAATCTGGAAGAACTAGTAGCCAAACACAGTGGTTTTTGAAAGTAGATAACATTGTTGTGAAGAGACTTTAAGCTGAAAAGAAATATATACTTCATATAGCAGAGTAAATAGGTTATCCACAAAAATTGACTGTGACTATATAAATTCTTAGTCCATTGTTTAAAAATAATACCTGAGGTCTGAAATACATTTAGATTGAAGTTGCCAGGATTTAATTTCTTGGATTACAGAGGCGTGGAGTCATAATCCATGATGTTAGTGAAAATAATTATATAACAAAAAGTATAGGTGCAACAACCCAACAGACAAAACCTGATTGAAACAAGCAGCTAGGGAAGGAGCAGCATGAAATTCTTTTGCAGATTGTATATACAACTGTCAGGATGCCAGGACAGTCAGCTATGGCTTGTCATTTTTCAGTCTTCTGGTACAAAGAAAGATTTTTCTAACCCCTTAGTAAATTTTCTGTGAAAGGAATCTAAAGGAGTCCACGTCTTATATAGACTTCAGGGAAATTGAATTAATTAATTTTTGAAGGCTAAAAAGAAATGAAAGAGGGAGAGAGAGATGTGCATTGCACCTTTGAGTTAGAAGGCTGTTGGCAAGAGGAAAGCAGGGTAAGAGTCAAGAAAGAAGCTCTTCAGAAAAGTGGGAATCCTAGGGAATTGTTCTTCTCCCATACATTTCCTGTTTAAAAAAGAAGAAAAACCATACTCTCTTCCATGAATTCCATCAATGTCACAAGACGGGATATTTTCTCTTGTTGCTTATAATAGACTTTTTGGGAGGGATTATATGCTCTTTTTTCCCTATCCTATTGGGGTTTTTTTGTGGCTTTATTTTTTTTCATTTAAAGCAAGGAAAGGTCTAAGTGATCAGTTTGAAAGCAATGAGAGAGGTGCTTGAAAATTATTTAACAGACCTCTGGTGCAGTATGGCGATACAGAATAAAACTATTTGCTCACAAACAGATTCAGCTGGGATTAGGACTGCGTCATACCGTCCTGCCAAGATCATAAGCCTATTCCTTTTTCTCTATGAATATGAAATATGAAATTTATGGATTATTATACACATTAATATTAAATATTGATCTTCTAGAATGCATCTGTAGTCTCAAGTTGCATCCCGTTTTCTTTCTGGAAAGAGGCAAGTATTGATCAGTATTTAAAAAAAAAAAAGAGAGAGGGTACCCCACAAATATTGTATGATATTTTCAAGAAACTAAATGTAACTTTATTTTAAGATCAAAGATGTTTCTTCTGGAAAATAGAAATTAATGTTTTACACTGCATATCCCTTTGTACTAATAATATGCAACATGGTCTCTATAAAGAAAGAATGGATTTCTTTACAGGATTCTTATTTGAAGACTTTGCTGAGATGGAAGCATCACTGATAGAGAGGAGAAATGTATCCTTGTGCCCTTTCTAAACTTGAACAATGTGGGTGCAGTGGTATATAAAAGGTGGAGTTTAGAATAGGCCTGTAACCTTAGGCTTCATAGAGCCATAGAATCATTGTGAGGTGAATGGGGTGCGCATGAGTATTTGAAATTCAATTTCTCCTCAGTTACCTTCTTGTGTCTTACAGCAAGGAGCCTTTCTGCTGTCTTCTTTGCTTCCTTGCAGTGGGTACAGCATGAGAGGTTTCTGGCAGTGAGCTCAGGCGAGAACACATCTGAGGGCAGTGGAAAACATGATCTAAGTACAAAGGAACTTTGTGGATATCTGACTTTCATTCAGTTACCTTTGTTCAGTATAGATGTGAGTGTGTGTAAATGTGTGTGTATATCCATAGACATATGGACATAGACTGTGGCTGAGATTCCTCTTCTGTCTGTGAAGTTTGGAAAGTCTGCCTTGTTATCCTCCATGGCAGGCAATTCAAGAAAAAGACATCAGCTAAAATGTCCCTGTATCACCAGCATTGTTTCTGGGATCAGAAATGCTGCTGAGTGCTGACATCTCTCATTGTTCACCTACCAGTTAAAATCACTTTGCCCTCACTGTTGGTCAGAGCATGACTAAAAATCTGGATAGACTTAGGAGAATTGACCAGATGAGTTATGTTATCAGCTGTGCAAAGCTCCCAAAGCATAAGCCTGAGACACAGGCCTTTGGACACAGGGCTGACTCAGGAAGGTGAAGAAAATGGGGTGAAAATTAGCAGATACCCAGAAGCAAATGTGCTGATATGTGCTGACAAGGTACTATCAGTGTGGCATGTCTGGCCTCATTCATTCCCTACTTTTCCCAAGTAAATTTGGGGATGGAGATGGAATTTTTTTTTCACAGCATAAAAACATAGGACCAGAACTGAACAGTAATGAAATAAAAAAGGCTATGGAAAATCCAGTGAAAAATTCACTTTTACTTCAGTCCTAGTCTAGTATCTTGTCCAGAAAGTCATCTGTCTGCCAGCTTATTCCAGGTTAATTACCTAGCTGAAAAATTTGGAGCTTCATTAGACAGAAATCTGCTCCCGTCCACCAGATTGCATAGCTGATCTCTGAAGCATGAAGGTTTTCAGAATGGTAGCTAACACATTTTTGGGGTGATCTCCATGCCATACAGAGTGCAATTTCAACTCTTAATTACCATTCCTCATATAGCATCAATTACAAACTGTGTCTCACCTAAACAACCTTCTGAAAGCCAGTTAGTAAAGTGGCTTTTTCTCCTGTGCTTCAGAAAGTCCATGTTCTACCACAAGAGGGAAGAGCCTGAGGTTTCTTCCTTTGCTGAAGTAGTAGATTTGGGAAACCCCTCATGATGCAAAGAGCAGGTTCCCTGAGAAGTGGAAGCTTTGTTATTAGATACTATGAAGATACAGCATGACAGTTCTGAATGTTTTCCTTTAATCTTATTAAACAGAGTTATAAAGGGAAGAGAAAAAAAATATATGCAAAATGGGATCTTTTGTGCAGCTAACAAATCCCAAGCCTCAGTACACATCAAGAAAATACTTAATTTTCACAGTCTAGTCCATTCCTAGTATATTTTAGGCACTGGTAATTTCAGAAAGAAAAGATGATCCATAAATCCAAAGGCAAAAGTTCACCTGTGTTTGCTTTTAAGACATGTATAACTGAGATGCAAGAACTGTGAACAAAATCTCCTGTACCAGTGCTTCATATATATCTACACACACTAGCTAAGAAACTTAGCTAACTAAAATGACCATTTCCCTCTAGTATTACAAGTTGTAAACTTTCAACCCTTTCAATGAAATGAGGTCTTCATCAAATGCCTTCTAAACAATAGGTCTTCCATTTATAACTGCCTCTCATATCAAACCCACTTGGAGCATAAAAACAGCAATTATTTATAATAACTTTATTTGGTATCATTTCCATCTGTCTTTGAAAGCTCTTCCTGCTGTTTTCAGGCTGTGCATGTTAAACAGAAGTGCTTACACTTGACCTTGCTCTTGATCCACTCTTTGTACACAGCAGTGCCTTTCTTCTTCTGAAAGATAGGTACAATTTGTGTCCACATAAATTATACTGTACTTGCTATTAACATTCTTTTATCTGGTAAATTACTTACACTGATTATGTTGAAGACTGTTCTATGAGCTGTTGATAATGCAGGTCTATGATTTGGATGTAATATGTCATTCTTAATTTGGGATGAGGATGAAAGGAGATGGCAGATTGCTATAACACGTGGAAAAAATCAGATTCTGGCCACATGCGGCCAGGAAAGGATCCACAGTAGTATTTAGAACAGAAAATGTGTTCACACTCAGCATTCTGACTAAATTCCAGCTTCAATAATTATTCTGTCTAAATCTTCCTGCATTTCCAAAAGGACGATTATGGTATTTTCATTTCTTTCCTGCCTCAGATTCATGGAGCACATTGGCATAGGTAATGCCCATTCTGTACTGCATTGAAGAAGTAGCAAACAGGGAAAATTATCCATAGTTCCTTCTCTCAACAAATAGTTAAGGCTGAGATAAACTCAAATGATTTGTCCTGTCCAGTCAGCCACAAGACTAGAAATGCTCCACTACTGTTTGCCCAAAAGACATGGAGTCTTGAAACCATGCTCTGGAGCAAGTGGGCTGTGCATTCCGGGCAAATGGGACCCCATCCATAGATTCAAAGCCTGCAGGGCTGCACCCTCTTGAGAAGGAAGAGAGGGCCCAAGGATTCTAGCCTTTCATTCGTAAAATCCCATCTCTTAACAACAGGTTCCCATAAACTGATGATTTTGTTTTAAATAAATAACAAAAAGTAGAAAGAACCCAATCATATTGCATTCTTGTCTTTTTCTGGACAGTACTGAGGTCTTCCTCAAGGATTTAAGAAACTAAAGACAAAGATTGTTGTTCTTGCAAATTTAGGCTTCTCTGAGCAGCCATCACGTCCTGCATTTCATTTGCTCAAAGAATATGGCTTCTCCTTGTCACCAACAAAATGATTGAGGATGTTCAAAGCAGATATCTTCCATGATGTGCAAACATCTTCTTTTGTAAACTAAGTTTTTATTTTTCTAAGAATTGGTTTTTCCAAAGTAATGTAAAAATACCACAAATAATCAAAAAAGGGGTTTTTCAACTGCATATTTCCGAAACACTTTTGTTATTATGGTAATAATGAACACACATATATTCTCTGTAAGTGTTAATCTTGATCTTATAAAGCCACATGACAAAAATAATAATTGCTCTAAAATACCAAAATAACCCCCTTGCTCTTTCTAATGCAGTTCAGCAAGGAGATGTAGCCCCAAAGCGCCAGTCTCATCATGTTCTGCACAGATCTGGCAATCAGTGGTTCTCCAGTGTCTGGGTCCCAGGAGGCAAGAAAGAGCTTTACAGTGCTGAATTTTGTACTATTATTATTTCTAGAGTTTCAGTGTACAGACATTTGCTTATATTATTCTTGAATTTTAATATATAATATTAATAATGTAGTAATATAATAACATAAGCAGACGTTTGCTTATATTACTCGTAAATTTTCCCTGTGAATGAACTTGTTTAAAACTACATATCCATTATATGAGGAAAGATTTAAAAAATATCTTGTTCTAGATGAAGTCCATGTGACATTCACAAACCACTGTGGACTGTACCCATCTTGTTGCAGTTGCAGTCCTGCCATCCTGAAGACACTCAGTATTTTGATAGAACTGTTTGTTCTTATGGTTTATGTTATCATAATTCAATTTTATGCTGTACACAACTCTGTATAGCACAAGGTTACACCCTTCCACCCTTCTCAGATGTGTAGCCAAGACACCCCTCCTTGAATTTTGTAGGTTAAGCAGAGCCAATAGGATTCAGTGCATGTAACTGATGGACCATTGGCAGTAATTCAAATACTCCTGTTACTCACATTCAAGAGTTAAGGCAGATATTACCTAGTCTCTTCCCTCTTATTTATCCCCAAAACCTGCCCTGTGCTTTGGCACATTCTGTGGACCTATTTACTTTGAAAATATGGTCCTTACCAGCCTCTTCTGAGAACTGCATTTGGCTCCAGTAAATGAGCCAGAGAGAGCTCTCATCCATCTTTTATCTACATTTGTGGTGTTGTCTTTGAAGGGTAAAGGTGCTTCTTTATGAAGAAGGAATCAAAAGACAAGGTGCTGATTGACCATTTTCTCCATATGCTTTATTTGCAAGGCCACAAACCAAAGTATTTTACTTCTTTTACAGACCAGTGTTGCATACAGATTCCTAGTTACAAAGAAAATGCAAGAAGGGAGAAGCTGAAAGAAAGGTTTGGCTCCTTGTTAGCAGAGTTCTGCCCCTGCAAATGGAAAAACTACCTTAGTCCCCTTCTGGATCATGGAAAATATGATGGTTTATGGTTCTAAGCTAGGTTTATCAAAAACATACAGATAAAACTGTTTTGATGGAAAATTGGAAACGTAAATACATATTTTGAAAAGTTTATCCCACAGATAAAAGGAAAGAGATGTATTTTTCTAAGAGCTTTAAAAAAATAAAAGAAAACTCAAACTAACTTCAGCCACATTATCCAAGTTTCTGACAAAGGGAAAAAAATTGTGTGAGGCAATTTTAGGTTCACTAAGATGCTTCTGAGATAGCACAGCTGTTCCTCTGTCCCACACTGACTTTTTATTGCAAAGCCACAGTGAAATGGAGCAGATCTTTTAAATGGCATTGAAAAACCCCCTACTCTTCAAAATAAAAATATGGACAGCCTAGATAAGAATAAGCTAATTTTGCCTCTTTATCAATTGGTCTTCTAAGACTACATGACACAAGTAGGTTTATTTTTGCGTGGTGATGCTGAATTCCTCACTGGGTTTTTTATATCATTTGTGTTTGCATAGTTAAGCATAAAGTCTTAACAATAACAAAATATTTTTTAAAATGTGTGTCCTAAGTATATTTTTAAACTATAAAAACAAATAGGTCAGCTCAGGCCACTGAATGTATGGCAGGTAATCAATGGATAGTGAATGTTCAATGAAAGTCTCCTGTGCTTGGTGTGACAAACAGTTGAAGTACCTGTGCCATCATATATTTCATGTAACAAAAAGATGAGACACTATGGATCATCACATCTGCAGTGAAACATTAGTCTTGAAAAATACATTCTGAGCTCAAGGAGTACCTTTGCAGCTTATTAGCTGCTGTAGTTACTTTCCCCTCATAATTCTTGTAGAGAATATTAATTGATATTAATTGATTTAAGTTACTGCCTAAAGAGACAAATACTTTGAAAAAGGATATATAGATTCATATTTTTATGAACATCCTCTTTGAGCCATAATATCTGCTGGGGCTTTGAAGCATCTCAATACCATTATCAGGTGTTACATTCAATCAGGTATCTCACTATCTCAGTCAGTGATTATTTAATTCTGGTTCAGAGACTTTGTGCTGAGATGGTTTCAGTTCTAATATCAATGGTGCAAATGAGTAGCTAAGAACAATAAAAATTTCCTTTCTGTCATAACACAAAAATATTTCCACAGGCATTCATTATTTTCAATTATAAAAGGGTTTGGTATGTAGCCTTTCCGATTCTTCATGAAACTAGATAACATTTACTTATTCCAGATGTTTCCTGCTATTAAAAATCAGAAACAAAACAACATTATGAGATTATTATTTTATTTCTGCAACATCTTGCACTGGCTATTATGCTTGCCTCTCTTTTTTTCAAATAATGTAATTGGTTCTCTTAGATCACGTACTAAGCCAAAACTGTAATAAAAATGTAGTTTTTTTATTATTACTACTGTCATAAGTTAGAGTTAGTGCATGACTGAGATTCTGACTCAACACAAAGGCATTTACAAGAGGCAATAAACTGCACACAAACAGAAGAAAACCTATTAGCATTGCAAAGGTTTTTGAGGTCTACCTTCTTCAAATGGCAAAGTTGTTGAACACATTCTTGGGTGCTACAACACATGTAGTCTTTTTTTCCCCCCATATGACCTCTCCTCCAGGCAATCCACCATGACAGATCAGTCAGGTATCAGAGCTGCAAGGCTTCACCCTAGTGGAAAAGTGAGGCTGCCCGTGATTTGGCTACAGCTGAACACATCCCTTCTGTCAGTAACTGGCTTTGCTCTCACAGGTAGTTCAGTTCATGGTACTCAGCATTGTTCTAAGTTTTCCAGAAGTGGTAAAGTGGTAACCAAGAAATACCATGAGTGTATCTTCATTCTGGTGAAGAAATTTCAAAATCCCACAGGATTTTTTTCAGTTTCCTGTGGTTTTATCCTAATCCATTTTCTTTGGTTGCAATCATTATGTATTGTATCCACTGCTTTGAAAAACAATCAAAAACAACAATCAAAAACAACTATATATTGTTATTTAAAAATTCTATCTTTTATATGTATGAAACACTTAAGTGAACTTCCACAGGTACTGTTGGCTTTTGGTATTATTCTCAGCCTAATGTAATCTAAAATAGCAGCTGTTCCTTGATCTCTTCTCATTGTAATCTGTTCTTCTGCCCAATCGCTCTCACCATTAAGGATATTTTTCTAATAGCAAGTGTAAATGTTTCCTCTCTTAGTTTCAGGCCATTGCTCCTTATTCTACCAGAAAGTATTTCTGTTGTGAGGTCATTTCTCCCTTAAGTCTCTGTGTTTTCTAGGCTGTATAAATATCAGAAGCGACCACACTGCAGGGTATCACTGCATGTGCTGTGGTACACCAGTCCTCTAGGTGGTTGGTGTCATGCAGGGTGTAACACATGCTCCAAGGCAAGCACTGTAAGTGTTCCTAGGCTTTTTAGGCTCTTGCTTTCACTGAGTCCTTACAAATGCTTGCACTTTGAGGAACAGAATTCTTTTTATGCTTGTCAGAGAAAAAAAAAAGGATTAATTCACTTTCAAAGTTGCACAAAGGAAAAACCAAACAAACCAACCAAAATCTCAGCCTTTCTCTATTAGTCTAATAAAGCAAGAGAAAAATGGCATCATCGTTTGACCTCCAAATTCCCACAGTCTCAATGCAGCTCTATAAACTTTATGAGGCCATTTAGTTACACTGAACGCAAACTATTTTTTTTCTTAAAACTCCTGGCTTAGCTAATGTCAGGCAACTCTATTAGATCCTCCACACCTCTTCTTCCCATGCTAACCTTCATCTCTGACGTGCTAATTTTAGTCTCCCAGGTTATGTGGGGGGAATGCCCTCCTCTGTCCTGCCTCTGAATTCATTACTGAGTCTCGGGCATCCTTTCTTCCCTCAGTCTGAATGCCAGACTCTCCTACTCTCTCAGTCAGTCTTCCCCAAGGCCTGACAATCCAACCTTTTAGATCCTTACCCTATTTCATCTTTACCCTTCTAGTCTATGACTTGTTCGTTCTCCCTTTTATTCCACTCAGGCATTTCTTTCCTTTGTACATGAGAAGGGCATGAAAGGGCAAGAGGGGATGTGCCTGATCTCATTTTTGGTACCAAAGGACCCAGGCAGAACAGCTGTAAAAAAAAACTAGAGCACATTCACTGTAAACATGCCCTTTCACAAAGGCAGCAGCCAGCCTGACAATGCTGTGGAGAGCGTATGAAGACAGACATTTTCTAAAGACAGGTAATGGGGCCTTATCTGGGCAGTTAATGTGCAATAATGACAAAAGAAACATCCCTGAAAGAAAATGTTGCAATGCCACATCAAGCCTCAAATCTCTGTCCCCAGCCATGAGAGCATAAGGATGTCTTAGTGAAAGAATCCTACTCACAGTTAATATGGGCAAAGTGATGTGTTTTCCTTAAACTCATTTTTAGAAACAACAGAAATATTTTTCAGTGAGAAAACAAAAAAAATCCTACCTCCTCACAATTCTCCATGGTGTCAATGTTTGATTAAAAGTTCAGGAAAATTGTGCACAACTGATAGTAGTATCTTTACACCACAGAGTGAGACCATCCCTCACTAGAGTAGCTGAAAGAATTCTGTAATATTCTCATAATTTCTTAGGGACCAATTATTCTTATTTATTATTCTGTATTGTATATAATTATAGAATCAAAATATTTTTGCTTATATAATTATATCCTATAGATAATAGAATTATCCATAGATAATTCTATACAATCTTTGGCAAAAAATAACACAAGAGTCCAAAACACTTATTTGATATGTCTCTTGGAGGTGAGTGGAAAGCTTGATTCGGGCCATCCTCCATTTCAGTGTAGTGATCTTGCATGGGGAATGCCAGCTATAAGTACTGGAAATATCTTTAAATAGGTGATGCTGTTTTCTAGGTTTCCTATCATCCTTATTTACACAGAAAGGAAACAGCAGCAATGGTAATCCATAAAGGTAAATATTTTAGTATGCTGTTTTCTGAAAAAAGTTTTTTTTTAAAAATTATTTGCCAGCTAACTTTCCCCTACATCACATCACTTAATTGCTCATTAGTTTGTGCTTGAAGTTACATTGACATGTACTGAATGAGGCCATTGTTCAATGTGCCTGCAAAGCAGTCCATCATAGATGTTTTTATCTCATCCTCTCTCATGTCCTCTGTGATCTTTGTGTTTCTGGCAGTGAGTAGGATGTCTTGTGCAGTTAGAAGGCTGATTTGAGGGGCATCAGACATGTTCAGGTGCCCATGATCTTTAGTTTTGTGCTTCATCTATAACAGAATATACTTAACCTGCAGAGAATTTTCTTCAAATTCACTTCCTTTCCCAGTAAGTCACTGGGTGCTACATGGGTAGCATAAAAAGTTCTGTCTTTCACCTGGGGGAGTTGACTTGAGCACTGGTCTGGTACTCAGTTGCATGACATCCCAGTCACTTAGAAATCAGTCTGATCCTTTTCTTCCCTAGCACATAGTTCATGGATTAGACACAAGCAACTGTGTACATTTAACACACACAGATTTATCAGGTAGGAGAGAAAGAGTAAAAGGAAGGATATCAAATTCACTCTACCAGAGTATTTACGTGCTATCATCACCTGACATTTGGCAGCATGCAATGGGCAGGTGAGCTGTATAAACCTCAACATGTATGCACCCTAATCAGTATGTAAAGCATGTATGTATGTGTGTATGTATGCCCTTGTACTTCCTTCAACATCTTGCTGAAGGGATATTAAGTTCCCGTCTTTCTTCTTCCAGAAGCACATACCTCCTACTTCAGCTCCAGTTTCCAGGGGATTGCTCAGGCACCAGACTGACAAACCATCAATCTGAACACAGAAGGAAAAGTCTTTGTTCCCAAAAGAGCTTGATTTCATTTACAGATGAAGTGCTGCTTCCGTTGACTTCTTTGGGGAAGCTTTACTTCCTTCCCAATTTTACTATCTTTGGCAAAAACTCTCTCTTACAGCAGATGTTTATGGATTTGTGCTAATGACCCTCTTGGCAGTTTTCTGCAGCCTTGGAAATTGTCAGCAAGGAACCATTGAAGTCCTGGCCAAAAATCAGATGATTAGATAGCAAACATTTGGATACAGAGCAAGATTGTTGGAGGCAAAAAAAAAAAAAAAAAAAAAAAAAAAAAGAAAAAGAAAAAAGAATACCCAGAATTAGGAGTTCAAAAATGCCAAGCAGCAATCACCTGCCCAGTCTGACCATCAGCAGCATAGATCAGGAAGCACCTGTGCTGGAGGAGCTGTCAGGAAGCAGAGTCCTGACAAATGGGACACCAGTCAACACCATTACACAAGCATCCACTGATGCCTTCTAAGTTTTGTACACTTTTCTGAACAGGTCATAGGTCCAAAGAACTGATGAAGATAGAGGATCACAGGACCAGTCCTTTCAAAGCCATTACATGAGGCAGATGAAATTTGTATTCAATAGACATTTGAAGTCAAGCTGGCTTAATTCATACCTTGACTAGAAATTAAAGCTTGAGATTCATGGGAGACATGAGAGTTTTGACTGAAACACAGGAAGCAGTCAATAGGATTGAGTCTAGCCATTGGAGAATATTGTCTCTTTAAATAAAGCTAATATTTGTTTGTACTGAATCCATGTTTCAGTTTAGTCCTCTATTTCCTCCTGAATGTAGATATTATAAAATATGTGAATAATTAGTGATAATGGTATGGTCTTTGTGTGAGGGGATATTGTTTTTCCCTAGATTTATAATTAACTAAGAGGTTAGCCAAATGAAGAACACATAGGAGTATTGTAAACTGTTAACCTTTGTCTTCCCTAATTAAAAATTAATACCTTGACCCCTTGTTAAAAACAATGTTTGTGTGTAGCAGCATTGTTATTGTGTAATGGTCTAAGCTGTTGCTATCTAATAGATTTTAAAATAATTTAAAAAAACCCATGAAAACTCCCACCACTTTCACCTTCCTAAGCAGCAAAAGAAGCTCTGAATTCTTCACTTCACCAGCTGTGCTGGTTTAGCTTATTGTCACCCAGCACTTTCCTCAGCTACATCTCACCTTCAGTCCTTTGCATAAAACACGCTGCAAAATGCACCCACACCAAAATCTGCACATAGTTTATCTATATGTAGTACTGGATGAGGAAAGAGATGCTCCAGCCATCACCTTGTGCACAGTTCACTTTCCTAAAACCAGCAAAGTGGTGCCTAAGACCTCTGCATGGGCCCAGCAAATGTGATATAGGACTAGAAGAGGTCTTAATCTTGCTGCAGTGGTGGGCCAGGGTCATCAGGTGGGATACCTGAGGGATTCTCAGGTGGCACTAATACATATGTACAGGAGACAGGATCAAGCCTCTTATGTCCCAGTAAAATGCCACTTCTTGTCATCTTGGCCAGAAATATGAATCAAAACAAGCATGTTCACTATCTCTTGGACTGACCAGAGCCAGATCAGATTTTTCCATCTGGTTTCTTTAGGTGCCAACATTCAAAAAAAAGTTATCATAACTTCAATCCATTATTTAACATTTCTTGATGCTTCTTGTTCTTAGTTTCGACAGCACTACTATGTGTAAGGGAATGGACAGACTGCTAAGGGTGAGACTCTTACTCAAGAGATGACCACAGGAACTGGACAAAATCTTTTCCAGTATCCCCCTGGTCATTTGGAACTGAGCTGTATCATGCACATGATCCACATCATGGAACTGAGCTACTGTTGGTTCACATACGTTTTAACTATTGATGGAATTTCTTTGGTCTGAAAAGTTGACATATTGGGTTTTTTTCTTACCCCTAATAAGATTTTAAAGGATTTCTCCCAATCTAGCTGTGTCAATATAAGAAACTAAAAGCCTCACATAAATGTTTTCTTTTCTTTAAGTGTTTACTGACCTATGATAGCTGGACATGGAATTCCCCATTTTTCCCTAAGTAAATTCCCATTGCAAAAGAAACATTTTGAAAGTACCCACACTAGAGATGAATGGTTATCTATCAACATTTTGAAAGTACCCAGGAAAAGTACGCACACTAGAGATGAATGGTTATCTATGAACATATAAGCTTGCAAGAAGAAAACCATCAAATTATTCAACTCGCAGAACAGAATCGGTAACTGAAATAGTTTTCTCTAATTCCCTAATGGACTTTAAAGAAAAGATCTGTTTTAGCATATAATGCATATAAGTAGTTGTTATTTAAGCAATCTGCATAAATTACTTCTAAAGTAGCTAAAGAAAGGACTTTTTTGCAATGCCAAATTATTTCCAACAAACAACTTCAGTTTGTATCTGCACAACAAAAACTGCAATAATCCATTAAAGTAATATTTTAACTGCATAGATAATATTAATTTCACAAAACTTTAGGTTCATGCAGATTCCACTTACCACTTTGAATAGATTTATATTGCCATGGAAAAGCATTACAGAAAGAAATAGTTCTTGTGAGAAATGTAAAGAAATGTAGGGACCAAACACCAGGATACAAGAATAAAAATAGAGTTTGATAGAGAACTATTAAAATGCTAAAGGGAGTTTCCATAAGAACTGCATGAACTACTGAAGTACTACTGACATCTTACAGGAATTTCAGCTGCCTATGTGGTCAGAAATGTCAAGGACATGCATATATCTAAGAGCTCCTCACACACTGTTGGTCATTTATTAACTCAGGGCAGGATTGTAAAGTCCCCTATTGTAGATGCCTTTGTTCATCTAGTTAAGCCAAGACCACAGAGGTGCCAAACATCAGCCTTTGCACACAATCAGTACCTGTTTCCCACACTGAAGCTGAGCTAGCATATAGCTGTTTACACCCTGTACTTTTAGATTTAAAATATGAAATATGTCCTGTGCTGCTGTACATCTTCCATGTGTGGTTTTCTGGAGAAGGAGACAAGTAATGGGAAGAGCCCAATTCATGGTCCTGCTCCTACTGCTGGGTTGCCCTCTGTCACTTTTCCTTGGTTTGTGTGAAAGAGTCATTACCCCCCGCAGAATTACCATTACACCCAGGGGAGAACAAAAAGTTATTCAGCTCAAAATCTGAATAACTAAAATGGATCCTGATTCCATGCAGACTCACTGAAATAAAGTGTGATTCTCAGTTACGCTAAACACCAATGGCTCCATGTGCCTCCTGAAGAATGCTGAAACATCCAGCTGTGGAAGTTTTGTCCTACATCATTCTGGTCTGTGGAATGAGGAAACAATTTTGTGATCTATTTAATAATGCTTAATTCTCTAACTACGTCATCCCTCTTACAAGAAATGGCTAACTTCATCACATACATCCAGTTTTACTAAAAGAAAGACATTAGCACTATCATTTTAGTAAGTTTGTATCTCAGAAAAAAATCTGCCTTTTTTTTTTTTTTCCAAATTATACTGCAGATTGTTAGATTGTAAGATCCTGACAGCCTCTGAGCCTTCCTCAGCAGTTTTTGTTGATTTTCCCCATTGACTTCGGTGGGAGTTTTGGGCTTTTCTAAATTAACTGTAAACATTCAGGAAAAAGACCTTGACATCCTTGTGTGGGGCTCAAATGAAGCCATCTGCTCAATATGCAGCCATAAGTTAAAAATGAACATCAAACCACCACAAACAAAACCACATTGTTTTAGGAAGTATTAAGAGATGGAATAGAAGATACTTTCTAGAAGACATTTATCATATGATCCTACAAATTAATAGCAGCCCTTCAGTTTTGATTCCGCTTACTGTCTGTCAGCACTTCTCACAAAACAGGGCAAAAATACAATAAACTTGAAGGACTTACAGGCAAGTGATCAGATGCCAGGAAATAATTCCACATGGGAAGAGATTAGGTCTGTTTATGAGGCAGATGAATAAGAGGTGACATGATACGATTATCGTAATATCATTATAGTGTAAATCTTAGCAGTCAGTTACTCCTCATTACTAAACTGCAGTACAAGATGGAGGAGACACTCTACGAAATAAAAAGAGTTAAGATGACTGGCCTTGTCCCTGTTCTAATTCCTTTGGCAGGTACCTCAGAAGGTTTCCATATCCCTAATATAAATATCATATTCATGTGTAAAAAGCCTCTAGTCAATTGTGTAGTCAAGCCTGTAGTCACTACATATATATTTCCATGTGCACATAAGCGTATCCAATTAAAAAAAAAAAGAAAAAAAGAAAAAAAAAGGCTGCACAGAGCATTTATTATTAGACTATATGGTTAAAGAGGTCTTGCTTCTTAATTTGCTTGCTGAAGTCTGTCTTAGGTAACTAAAATTCAGCCATGACATGATAATGTGAGAAGTGACTTGTAGAGAATGTATTTTTTTCTTTCTTTTCGTCCTTGAATGATGATATGCATTTTGCCTCTGAACCTTACTTTAGGAATTAAATAAAGGTATCACATAAAGAAATATAATCACTGTGTTGCAGGATTATACATGGTGTTTTAATTCCACATTTTGCTGCTCCATCATGAAGTTTTCTAAGAGGATCTTTTTTATTTATTAATTTCTGCATTCCTGAAAATACAGAAATCTCACTTTCCATGATCCTGTGTAAACATACTTGCTTCATCAGGAGTTAAAATCTGTCCATATGTCTCTTGCCTTGTACCCAAAGTCTGGCTGAGTAGTGAACTGCACAAGGAGAAAACCAATATATTGAAAGATCTGTTTCACAGCCATGAACATCTGTCTCCTCTTCAAAAGTAACATAGTGTAATCTGGATATATATTCCCAGAGTAGAACTTTGGTAATTCAGATTAGAAGCAATTCTTGATGTTTTAAGGAGCCTCTTTATTACAAAAACAATAACACAACCCACCAGCACCGTACACAGGAAGGGAGAAGTTTATTTAGCAAGAAGGCTCCTGACAGATGCCAGCACAACTGGGGCAGCTAAATTGGCTTGTTTCAATAACTCTTTCAGCCAGCTTGTAAAAAGTCCTTCTGAGTCTAAACCCTCAGCTATGCCCTAAGCATTTTCAGGCATACCAACTACCCCAACACTTCATGTGTGTCTTAAGTATATTAGTTCATTCATTTTTTCCCCAAAAAGCTTTATTATCTTTTATAACTGCTCTTCCTTCTTGCTTTATCTCCTGTATAGTGAGTATGGAGATCAGAAAATATTTTTAATTTCAATCCTGTACCCTGTGGAGTTCAGTCAGTTTTGAACAATTTATTGATTAATCTTTTCCTCGCTTGGGCTGACTTGTTCAGAAGCAGCATAGATGCATCTCTGGCTTTTGATAGAAGAACTGCAAGTTTCATGGTTTTGCATGTGGATGGGAATGCCTTAAGATTTCTGATTAGTAATAAAATCTCTAACTTCCCTCATACTGTATTACTTAAATACTGGTTTAGAACCAGTAGGGAAAAATCCCAAAACATCCCACCCCAAGACTAATGGTCTCACTGAAATGTATGAATACATTAAAAACAGTATTCTTCCTCTCTCAATGACCCAAACAAATCTATACTTGAAGGAGGCTGCAAAACTGAGGCAGACAGAGGACCCAGGACACAGAAGACACACAAAGAAAGAACTCATTGGAGCTTTTTTCCCTTCTTTCCTCTCATACAGGATCAAAGCATGGAGAGTGGAGAGAGCTGACCTGCTTCTCTCTGCAGTCAATGAGTGGGCTCCTGTGATTTTGCCAGCTCAGTGGCTCTAAGACAAAAGTAGGAGGAAGTGAAAGAAGAATGTTTGGCAGCCCACAGTTATGTGGAAGTGGACACAGCAAAAAAAGAGTGAGACAGGGCTGCATGGAGACAAAGAGGAAATACTGAAACAGGCTAGAGTAGGTAAAGGGGAGCCAATAATAGCCACAAAAATAAGGAAGAAAAAAGCCTGATTAGGGAAGAAGGAAAATAGTAATTGAAGCACAGTTGTGTTTATATTTTCAGTAATGTTTAGATGTAATGTGACTCAAACAAAAGCAGAAAAGTCTGACCATGGGTAAATATAGGCAAGTCTAAAAACGAAGTAAATAATTACAGTTCAAAACCAAGCACATAGAAAATGCAATAGCAGAATAATTACAATGCTTTTGGCTATTTTCTCTGAGCAGAACTGCTGTTTTATTGTCAGTCAGGATAACTTCAAAAATGGAAGCTCTTTTCTCCACATCACAATAATTAGATGTATTTATTTCTTGAATGAGCAAAGACCTTGTAATTTAGAAAAAATGTCAAAGAAGTAAATGAGACTCATATGGAGTGCAACCTAATGTGCTTCATTTGGCACATATTTTAAATTTGAAACCATCATGTTTACACTTTAAAAACTATCTCTATGCAAGGATCTCACTCCAGTTTGCAGTTCTGTCACAATTTAAAGAGAATTCAACCTGATTAGGACACAAGAAAAGGTGATATAAGAAAAGTTCTGATGATTTATCAAGTTGTTGACTTCCCTTGAAGACAACACAAAAGTAAGGCCATAAGTAAGTGGAAAGAGAGATACTGAGCCATTTTCCATAGTGTAAACCAAGCAGCCCAGAGTTCTGAGATGACAATCTAGCTTAACGTAGGGTCCTACTCCTTGCTGGCTTTCTTGTAAGTGAGCTCAATTATACTTTTTGATGCAAGTATATCTTTAAGCTCAAATGCATGGAAAGTAATGTTGTTACTCTAGTGGACTTTAGTCATGCATCTTTTGGCTAAGGCAGTTCAGTACCAACTTATGAGCATGTGTCTGGATCATGAATCTCTGTCTCTCTCTGAAGATCTTGGTTTTGATCCTTTTTCCAGGTATTAAAAATTCAAACCCCCAGTTTAACTGCAAATAGCACCATTTAGTGCTGTAAACAGTGCATAAACTTATCTCACTTCATTATTGCATTCACAGTGCCACTGGTTATCTCACCAAATCTGCATGTAGTCAAACTGTGCAAGGCCTTGCAAGTTAAAGGTGAAGTTTTGATGAGGGGAATGAATTTGGAAAGAGAAACTTTATTTCAAGCCAGCTGAAATGTTAAAATACTCTGAATTAGATCAGTTGCCCTCAAATGAATAATAATAAAAAATAGAAAGATATTATTAAAACATTATTTTTTCTGGATCTCTGAAATCTTCTTATATGGAATTATGTAAATTAAAACTGCACATATTGTTTCAGTTAGAATAAACTAAAAATTTAGAGTTAAATCTCAGGTTTCTTAGCTCTTCTCTGCTTATGTAAAATGGTCAGCTATATGAAAAGCAAAAAGAATTGCCAATAAAAAGAAAATACCAGAGCTGATACCTGAGACATCTGCACTTGCAAGTTAGTTAATAGCCAAAGACAAAAAAAAACCCCCCCCAAAAAAAAAAAAAAAAAAAAAGATTTTGTGTGGTAGTTTAAGAATATTTGAAGGTAAGTAGGATTGAATAATGCAGAGAATATTGTAAAACAAAAGACACTTCATCCTTTGAAGGGAAAAAATAAGATAAGAAAAAGAGGACTAATATGGAATGATGAGAACCAAATCATGTTAATTCCTAAAACTACAAATGAAGAGTACTAGACAAATAAAATCTGCACTGATCAGCACTCTGCCAGAACAGCTGGTAAAGAAGCACACTAAATAAATAGAGGCTATGGTCAAAGACAGAGAGGTGAAAAATCTTTAAAACAAACAAACAAACAAACAAACAACAAAACAAAACCAAACCAAAAACCAAACCAAAACCAAAACCAAAACCAAAACCAAAAACAAAACCAGGAAGACTATGAACCTTTTGACAAACACAAGTCTCAATGTTCTAGCCCAACTGAAAGTCATTGATTAAGGTACCTATGACCAAACATGAAATTTTTCTATGTTAATGATATCATTACCACCTCTAGTGCTGCCGAAGAGAAAAGAGAAGAGAAGAGAAGAGAAGAGAAGAGAAGAGAAGAGAAGAGAAGAGAAGAGAAGAGAAGAGAAGAGAAGAGAAGAGAAGAGAAGAGAAGAGAAGAGAAGAGAACATCCCTGGCTGGTTTTGTGCTTGCTTTGGAAATAGCTATTTTATAGTAGCCCAGTAAAATTGTTTCAGACAGATGAGCAGCTGTACAGACATAAAGTATCTTGTAAGGTCATATGGACACATATCTATGTTACATACCAATCTCTTTTTGAATCCTGAAAGTTGTCTGATGGCTCTTAGCCCAGGATCTGTATCCTTCTCTTAGTGGTTAGGCTCACTTCCATTTAGGAGTGCTGCGAAGGCCCACAGTGGGACTCAGAAGTGTTGGAGCTACACCTAAACTCCATTTGTTTCCACACGCCCACCTTGCCTTGCTTCCACCTCTCCACCTATCCTATCCCAGCCACCCAGATGAGAGAGGGAAAAGTCCCTTGACAGCTAGTTGTCCCTCTTGCACATGCACAGGATTAGCTTCCCTGCCAATTTAGCTATTATCTGTCTAATCCTCCTTTTTGAATAATCTCCTCCATGCCATGTATCTAAGTCCTATCCGAGCCACCTAATCAGGCTTAAGGCATAACTAGTTAACTCAGAAGATCCAGTGGGAAGCTCTGCAACTGGAATGGATCTTGGTCTAAGGAACTGACTTCTCCTGAACCAGTGTGAGTGGAGCAAAGGGAATGAGATATTCCAGAATAAAAGCAGGTGTGAAGTTTGAATATAATGTCAGAGCTTAGGGGGATGTGAGTTGGCTGACAGGGATTAGGGAGAGATGTGGCAGGTAAACATAGAATAGGCAAGAATCTATTGGGGAGGTTGAGGAGTGGAATGCCAGAAAAGCAGGAGAAAAGTGAGAGGTGGTCTTAAACTATTAACATTCTCATTAGCATTAAAATTATGGTATTAAATCCACAATGAGATTGGAGACTAAATGGAAAAATCCTTCTTTTACCTAATTTTCATGTGCTTTAGCTTGATAGTGTTAAATTATTAGAGTGCATTCAGTCCTTTAAGCAGGTGGTACTTATGGGTGATCACCTCCCCTGAGGTCCTGATGGGTGCTGCTCTTGGCATTTTGGATCGAAGCACACATGTCCAAATGTATGTTGAGGCCTTTCACTGTGCCTCTAAAGCAAACCTTAGGCTTTACTGCAGTTCAAGAGCTGCAAAAGTCCAGTGACTTAGTGAGACACCTATTTAAGCACTCCTGCCTTCCCGTGAGAACTCAGCAGCACAATAGTTTGCCCCCTCCTCTATCAAGATAGTAAATCAGTAAAATTTCCTCATATCGTGGGACATCTCTGGGACTCCTTGTGTTTCTAAGCACACAAATTATTTCTGAGAACAGAGCACAGCCTTTTGCACTCCTTTGACCACATTCTGACAGCTAAGGTCCACCAGTGTACATGAACAAGCTAGATTTTTGTTACATAAAATAAAGGCTGCCATACTTTTTATTGGACTAGGATATCAGATTCCTAAGAGAAGTTATAATAGAATCAAGTTACAATGTCAGTGTGATAAAAAGTATCACATCATTGCTCTGTCCTTTTTACCTTATTCATTCACAGATTGAAGTTTCCTGGATTTCTGTCAAAAGAATTAGTCTTTTAAGAATAGAATAGGCCAATGTCATCTTTATACAGTTTGGGAATTCATCTTGAGTAGCCCAGAGATTAACAATATCAGTGATAATTGAGTCAAAGGCGTCTATGGAATACACTAACAACAAAATAGACCACGGAACAAAAGACAGGTAATTCAACAGCGCACAACTGCTGAATAATCATTTTAACCTTACCAAGGGTCAGGACGGCAAATAAAATAAATAAAAAATGAATGAGTTTAAGGAAGGGATGAGGGAAAGAACAACAATGTACTCAAAGGGAACCAGGCAGTTTTGAAGAAAAATGTGTGCAGAACAGAAATTGTACAGCTGTTGACAGGAAGGAAAAATCAATTTTACACCACATAAAGAGATACATTTACATCATTATGATTATGTTGGGAAAGGATTAGAATTTCACTTTCCTCAAAGCATTCTTGCAATGTGTCATATGATTCTTCCTTATCTGATGATCATGATGATGCATAAAGAATAGCACCTCTCAAGCATCACTTTATTCAGTAACAGACCACCTTGTGTCCCTGAGCTCCCTGACTGCCAGATCTCATGTCTTTGTTTTCCATAGGTAAATTTAATTAAACCAGCAGAAGTGGAGTTATAATGGCTCACAAGCCATGGAAGTAACTAAAGGGGGAAAAAAGCATGGGGGAGGAGAGTTGAAAATGTGCACATACTCAGGAGCTTGGTAGCATTAGATAGCAGATCCTGAAAGTGGCATAAGCAAGGGGTACAGAAGAAAGCAAAACCCAGACAGGTGAATTCAAATGTTAGTGGCATAGGAAAACACAGGCCATCATTGTAGAGAATAGAGGTGCTTCAGAAATGGGGTAGTTAAACATTTATTTGCTCTTTCTTTAAATATATTTCCAAAAATCTATCATTGTGATTTGAATACAGGTACAAAATATGATTGCACATGTGCAAGAACAGGGTTGACCAATGGCCATAAGTAAATCCATTCCTTTTGTCAAGAACAAATATTTTCATTTAATCCAATTGCAAACTTTTTTAAATTCCCACTACTTCATCCAGCAGGGAGTAACAGCAATGTGAATCATGCCTCCAAAGAAACTAATACAGACCCAGGGAGAATTAGAGGTGACATTTATGAGCTTCTCCCAACATCCTGCTTCCCCCTTCTCAGCTATGTATGTGATCACTATTTTAAATTGTGTTTGCTGCCATATAAAAGCAAATGCAACTACGAGCTCAGTTACAGTCCATTCTGCATGGGGAAAAGATCCATCGGACTGAAAAGCCTTGCTCTCCATCAGTGATAATTCCTGATTAGTTTCAAACAATTTCAGAAAGTCAGAAATCAGCCTGGAGGCAGTTAACTGCAATGAGCTGTGTGTTGGAAGAAATGCCTTCACCTCCTGTCCAGGCACGGGCCATGCCAGCTAATGGGGATAGATATTCCTTACCATTTGTTTCACTACCCCAGATCTCCTTTACCACCCTACTCTCCAGGACAGACGCAAGCCTTCCCCATCATCTTCTTACCCTGCATGTGCAGACACTTGGAAATGCAGAAACTCAAAACAGTTCAGAAGAAAGTTCTGGCTGTGTTTGTATGCTGGCTGAATGGATGAAGGAAGAGAACATTTATTAGAGTTGGTGGTGTCCTAAGGAAGCTGCCACATTGAACATAAGAAAAATGCCATGAGGCTCTGTTTCAACTGCAGCTTTGGTGCAGATCTGCTTCCTCCTCTTCCTCACCCCAGCTCAGGAAAGCTAATTTTTATTCAAATAAAAGCTTTTATTTGAATGACAAATTTTAAGTAGAAAAATACCATTAGAGGAGCTAGACAGGGCAAAATCATCTGTGTTACATTCAATTCCCTGCCTACAGCAGCATTTCAGGTGTGACCATCATCCCAGTTCACTAATTGAGAAGCAGAAAAGTCTGCTGAGTTTCCCATACTCCTATGATATTTTTTCCATCACCCTTCAGGCATGGCTGTCTGCTTCCAAGCCTTTCATTCAGCCTTTTGGTCTCTGAAAGATACAAACTGAGGAGATCTGCAATGGCTCTGCTGGACTCCAGTGGTCTGCCCATCCTCTCCCTGAATCTGTTCAACAGTGTTTCAAGAATTTTGTTCAGTAAGTCAACCCAGCTTCTTCAAAGAAAATAAACCCAAATTACAGCACATCCATAAATAGCAACAGTTGAGCCTCCAGTAGGGCTGAAAAGCCAATCTTATGGTATCAGAACACAGGCAATGAGTCCTGACGTGCTGGTGATGATCCTAGATAAGAGCTTTATTTAGCTGAGATACATTTGCTATATTCAGAATGGGCCTGTGGAATTTGTTACTGTACTACTGTAACTTGCAATAGGACAACATTTACAGCAGTTGATGGAGCAATTAGAGCTTTGAAGTCTGATGTTGAAGCAAAACCAGAGCTGATAATTAAAAATTACTAATTTTCAGAGTGTGAAATACTGAAGACAAGGAATAAATTATAGATAAGGTTTATCTGAAAGCATATAAGCAAAATCCAGCAGTTAATGAAAAGCCTGCAGTCTGCACAAAATACATATCCACTGTGTATTACCTTTGTCTTGTATTCTTTGAAGACATTGTACACAGAGATTTTTTCCTAAACACACAACAGTTCAATTAGCTCTGTCACTCTTCTCCTTCCTTCCTTCCTTCCTTCCTTCCTTCCTTCCTTCCTTCCTTCCTTCCTTCCTTCCTTCCTTCCTTCCTTCCTTCCTTCCTTCCTTCCTTCCTTCCTTCCTTCCTTCCTTCCTTCCTTCCTTCCTTCCTTCCTTCCTTCCTTCCTTCCTTCCTTCCTTCCTTCCTTCCTTCCTTCCTTCCTTCCTTCCTTCCTTCCTTCCTTCCTTCCTTCCTTCCTTCCTTCCTTCCTTCCTTCCTTCCTTCCTTCCTTCCTTCCTTCCTTCCTTCCTTCCTTCCTTCCTTCCTTCCTTCCTTCCTTCCTTCCTTCCTTCCTTCCTTCCTTCCTTCCTTCCTTCCTTCCTTCCTTCCTTCCTTCCTTCCTTCCTTCCTTCCTTCCTTCCTTCCTTCCTTCCTCTCCTCCCTCCCTCCCTCCCTCCCTCCCTCCCTCCCTCCCTCCCTCCCTCCTCCCTCCCTTCCTCCCTCCCTCCCTTCCTTCCCCCAAGCAAATTTCTTGTCTCCTGCTTAGTTATTTCTGTGCTGTAGTAAGGCTGCCTGCATCACTTTATGCCAGTTATTGCCTCCAGTTTTTGCTGAAGCTCAAACCATTTCTGGTCATTTTGGTAGCAACATTTTAATAAGTGACTAAAATCTCTGAATCTTTCTGAGAAGAAAAAACCTGTTGTTCCAGTTCCTACATATAAACCACAAAATAACTGATGGAGGACTATATAATGTGGTTATACCACTCTGGGAGAAATACGGACTTCAGGCACAAGCTAGTGAGAGTTTGGTTTTAGAACAGAGAATCAGCTACCAAGTACATGGTCATTTTAGTGGCTGTGCCCTTCTTATAGGTGTACATGGAAAGAAAAAAATGGAGACAAATCTACCCTTTTCAGCCAAAAGTAAGAATTTAAAGGAGTACAGTATCTGACATCTTAATAAATAAAAGCAGCAATGTGATGGGTATTTGTGATTTCTCTGAATGCTTTCAGTTACATTACAACTAGTTATTGAGTAATACATCCTGTGAACAGAACAGTACAACTTGCCAGTGTACAAAATAGCATGGACAGAAGCCAATTATAAGAATAATGATAGTAGAAGTCAAATACAAGCTGAGAAAACCTTACCTCAAGTTAATGAACTGGCATATAGATGAGTTAAAAACAAAGCACAAAAAAATCTATATTGAAATCCCTGGCAGAGTTTCAGCTCTACTGTAATGCTCTAATCATGTAAACTATAGTACATCAACTTTAAGTGCTCAGGAGAACAGTCAAATCTCTGTCTTGCAGTGGAGAAACAGGGGCTTTTTTTCTGTTTTCCAATACCCTGTTAGGGTCTTGCTTTTACTGGGTCAATGAGCAATCAGGTTTGGCTCAAAAATCCTAACCCAGTGGGTAAGTTCTAACCTTTGTAGACCATGAATGGCCCATCAGCACAGATTCTAAAGCTGTGGCATGACTTCAGCAGCTGAAATCTGCTTGTGGCTCTTATTTAATTACCCAAAGTTTTCCTTTGCTTCTGTGGCTTGACTACTGTAATAATGTTCTTCGTTTGAAGCATTTGAGTGAAACTTCACATTTTAACATTATCCATAAAAATCAGTGCTAAGAAATCTCTATCAATATTTCAAGCCTCTGGAGACTTAACCCCAGCAGCAGTCAAGAGATTTGACTGGCAGTCACCTCCTCAGAAGCTGGAGAAGAATGCTTAATGCTCTGGCAGGCAGAATCTCGTTGCTATCACAAAACCAGGAGCTTGAAAAGCACGACTCAGAGGTATTGGCATAAGAATACTTTAATTCTATATTATTTTCATGTAGTGTTGCTAGGTTCTGGGTGTTGTTTCCATTTGAATAGTCATTATAATGACTTGAAGTAGGTTTTAAATCTTGCAGGAATTTTCTCAAAAAATGAGCAACATTTCACAGGGCAGGCTCCTCAAAAGGAACTTGAAATGGAAACTGGGAAGAGTAATCTCACTAGACTACAAGGAGAGCCAAGAAAGATTAGGCAGTTTTGCAATGTGTTATTCTCTCAAAAGAATATATAGTGAAGGTATGTTTTTTCAAGTACATGGTAGAATGTTTAGCCCATTTAAAATGCAGCTAACTGATCTTTTTAGAATAAATATTTAAATGTTTTAATAATGGAAATGAGAAACGCTGACCAAACACTGAATCCATTGTAATTCCTAATTCAGATCTGTCAAATTTTGTGCATTTCGAGTTTTGAGAGTGTTTTTTTTAAAGTTACAGTTCTGAATCCAATACTCTGTGCTCAGGGTAGTGAATTGCTAAATTAAACTGTCTATTGACATATTTTTAGGAAAAAATGGAAGATAAATTGATTTTCTTGGATGCTGGTATTCTGTAAGAATGAACATCCCCAAAGAGATTTCAAATGGAGCCTGTTGTCTTACTAATTTGCACACCATGCTACTTTTTTCCTTGATTAAAACCTTAGTAAAGAACTGCTCCATCCTTGGGAGTTGCTAGGCATAACTGAAGGCCAGCATGTGCCAAATATGCCACAGCACGGAGTCTTTAGTTGTCATCCAGCATACTGCGTGTAAGCAATTGGCAAGCCTCTCCTCCGTCTACCTCCCAGGACTTTTGTTATTGAATTGCTGCATAGTGTATCTTAGCCTAATTGAACTCATTACTTAAGGGACTACTCTGTCTACACAAGTATTCAGGAAATATTATTCCTGAATAACCATGAATAACATTCTTATGCTGGAATAAGAGTGGGCTAGATAATATGCCTAGATAAAATTATGAATAAACAGGTGCTAAAAGATGCTCTGGCAGCTTCACTGAATCAGAAAACCTACAAGGAGCAATTCACTTTTTGCACATTAGAACTGGTGGAAGAAGCCCAGCTTCCCAGAAGCATGAGATGTGACCTATGAAATCACACACCATGAGTCAAATCCCTCAGGGCAAGAGAGAAAGATGCTGAACAGAGTGGTTTGATAGAGGCCATTCCAGTTACTTCAAAAGTACAGCTAATAAAAGTAGAATAGAAGATGACTCCACCTAAAAGCACGTTTTGCTTCTCAGGAAAGAAATATTTGTCCTTATAGGCTTTAAGGATCTCCTTGAGCTGACCAGGACCAGGGCAGGCAGCCAGGAATTACCCTACCAGACTGCAACATATTCACAGGAAGCTTTGACACAGGCTGGCAGATAGACTCCCGTTCAACATCCAAGAGGGGTCTGGGGGGCAAGGGCCAATCTCAATATTCCCTTTGGATGTAACTGTCCTCTTCCAAGAGAGTGAAAGGGTTTGAAATTATATGGATGCAGCTTCTCCTAGGACAGGTGGCCTCTAGGGCAGGAACAGAAATATAGATATACTTTGATTATACCAGGCTTGTTCCAGAGTATACTGTGATTTATACTACAAAATTGCACTGAAAAATTTTTGGTTTAAGAAAAGAGAGAAGTGTCTTGCTTTGATGGAAAAGGGATGACACAGCCACTATAGCCTTTTGATTTTGCCCATACCAGTGGGCAAATCAGGAGTGATTCTGTTGAAATTAGAATATCTATGCCCAGAAGAAAGATGAGTCCTTTTATAGCTTCACGTATCAGGATGTGCTAAGGGTCATTTTCATTCCTCTTTTGGAGCCCTATGGTAAGCTTTAGAAGTAACAATATATTCAGTTTTTTTCTAAGACTGTGGAGTAGGGGTAAGCTGAAAATCTGCTTGCAACATTCATACACACTAACATGGACTAGAGGACATTTCTGGTTAACAACTGAACTTGAAAAAGTGTTTCCTGAGTCTAACAAGAAGCTGAATCCAGGCACATGCTGTTTGGCTTCCCTCAGATGTTCTTGACTTCAGGTAAGTCAATCCTTGTAGAAAAATAAAGCTCATGATTGTTAATTGCATAGATGTGTGGTTTTGTTTCCTTATGAAGTATATTTTTAAAAGCTAGTATCTTAAATTCTTGTGTTTTTTATTGTGTTTCATTCTGGTACTGTGCCTGTGTTTGTGCTTAACACTGCTGTTGCCATGATGGTTGCTAATCATGCTGTCTGTGATCTCTTTTTCTTCAATTTAGCAGTAGGGATATACAGGTAAAGCTACTTATAAAGATACTTGTGAAGTAAAGGCTACTTATTGTAGCCTTTACTGAGCCTTTATCTGAGGTTTACCTCCATCTCAGCATTATACGTGAGTTGTTCCATTGAAATAATAGCAAAATTTGATTACTCCTTGTTACAATTTGCTTGTTGCATAGAAAACGTTAGCCACTAAATGACTGGGTTTTTGATACAGGTTTTTGGGAAAAGTAATATACTGCTATTTTAAAAAGTATGTAAAATTAGGGTCAGCCTGAAAGAGTTTCCAGACACAAAGTAACTAAGAGTGGAACTAGTTGTATTTATAACAGGCCCAAGAGCTGAAGTTGATAAAATCAAGTGTTCAACATATGGGTGTGCAGTAATCCTAGCTGGACAAACATTTAAAAATTCTTCAAAGTTTCAGAGTGCTGAATTTTGCTTCATTATGCAGTATCTTCTACTCATAGTCCTAGTGAAAGCAATTAATTGTAAGAGGATGAGATGGAGATTAGGTGGAGATACAAGTGGGGACAATATGGAGATACAAGTGGCAACAAGCCTGGCCCCAAAATCAAAAAAGAAGTTAATCTCAACATGATAAAAGGACAGATGTGTGTACTGGGCAAATACAACACTACCTTAAAAGAAAACATGTGAAGAACATGGTCATGTACAGAAAAACAATGAGACCAAAGAAATGAATATAGCACTATTTTGCTGAAAAGAATCAGAGGACACATTATCACAGAGGAAACAATGGCAAACTACTTCATAAAGATAGTAGGGCTTGGAGAAGAGGGATTATGTAGGCTGCAGAGACTACCAGGCTCATTTACTCTGTCTTCTGTGAAGCTGGAATTGCAGTCACTGTAATAACTTACTTTCAATGATAACACATTGAAAAAAAATCCATTTAATGACTAATACTGGTTGGCACGTGTCATTGCATTACTTAGGGCAAACTGTGGAGAACTGGGCAACCCAGTCTAAGGGAAAGTACTGCAGAGTGGCCCAGAGTGTTGCCAAATATTGGAATAGATATCACATTCAATGACACAAGATACATGAAAAACTCTTTGAAGATTTAACTGAATTTTCTTTTTAGAAAATTTCAAAAGTGCACAGGGAAATGGATTCTATTACCCATTAGATGCATTAGCTAATGTCTTAGTATAAAGCCCTTTGGTTTTAGTAAGCCTGTTTGGAATGGGATAGTGGCACTAAAACCTAGGTGAAGGACTAAATTCTGACTGTGAAGTTATCTAGAAGATTGTGTTGGGAAGAGTCATTTAATAGAAAATGGGCAGCAAAAAGGAAGGTCCCAATCAAATTCTGCCTGCAAAACTCCTACCTGAAAATGTATATTCACCTTTTTAAGGTATCTTTTCATAACTGCTCTTACAACAATTGTTTAAAAAAGCAAAACCCAAACCAATACTCCTTTATCAAGCACATTATTGAGAGTATAAAGTGACAGAAACCTCCTGATGACGACATCCTTTTATGTGTCCATTTTATTTGCCACACACAACACGTAATGACGTGCAACTTCCAGCAGAGGTGTTCACCTACTCAACCAGCAGCATGTCTTAAATATGATATTTATATTAGTGTATCTATGGGTCCCATATGAAGTGTGCATTGTAGCAGAACAAGTGCCAAATGTCCAACAAAATTGGCTGAGCCACGAGTGCTAATAAATAGACAAGGAAGACAACCTATGGTGTGTTTGCTGGTGACCAGCATGGAATGGGGTGATGGAGACATGTCAGTAATACCCAGAAGGAAAAGAAAGAGACATTCTTTAGACTAGATTCACCCACTCTTGCTCATGTTTACTCCATGACGTGCCTGAGTGAAATCAGTGAGATTAATATCACTGATGACAATTCAATCAAAACTGAACCAAAAACTTTCCTTAAAATGCAATAAAAAAGCCAAGACTATCAATAGAATTAATTGAGCCAATATATTTAGCACATGACCAGATGCTAAAGAGGCTGCTTAACACAGTCTTGTATATCAGATACCTGTCAAAACATATTAACTAGAGTTTTCCAGTCTGGGAAACAAATTACTTTCTGTTCAACATCCAAATGATAGCAAGCATTACCTTTGGAATTATTTATTCATTTTGACATACTTATATACAGTGATCTTATTCTGATGTAGTAGTTTATTTCAACATAATCTAAGTAGACTTCTATGACTTACCAAAGGTTTTTTAGTACATTTGAGACTTAGACACTTTCCTTACAAGCCTTCATAAATATGATAGCAACAATATGTCTTTTGTTGAGAGCCAACACCATTAAACGATGTTTAAGTTGCATCTGAAATGGGCAATTCTTGAGCAAAATATGCCACATACAGTTTGAAATTAATCTAAGTAGCTAAAGAAATTTAAAACATACATGTTTTAAGGTATATATATTATATATTGGTGTATAATAATGTATACTCACACATGTATTTTAATGTTTATCTTTAATAGCAAAAAGTACAGTAGAATTCCACTGATGGCAAGATTTGATTGCAGACTATCCATAGAAAATTGGTGCACTTTTTCTGAAAATCAATATAAGCTCAAAACAAAATGTGACACCAGATAATTTTCTGCCGTGGCCTAAAACTGATAATCAATTTAAATACCTAAATAATTGAATTAAACCCTATAGTAATCAAATAGGCATTTGATAATGAAATATCTCCATTGAAAAACATTACTGAGTAAAATTTTTTATCAGTCCCAACTAGATGAGTGTACAACATTTAAGATAAGGCCTCTCAGTCCTGACTGGAGCTCATAGGTACTACTGGAGTACAAATAATAAATAATAGTGTATGTACTATAAAGTCTCTAAACTTAGTGATAATACCAAGCATTTTCCATCTTTGAAACACTATACAAACATAAAACTATTCCTCACAACACCCCTGTGAGGTAGGTACGAAAGTGTTACTCCGTCTTACTGACGGGGCAACTCATCCCAATACTACAAGGTGCTAGCTGATGCTGCAAGGGGATTCCCAGAGGCCTGAGTTCCTGATTCCCAGAGGCCCCAGAAGTATGTTGTTCTTAAGCAAAATATTAGTCTAATAAAGAACTTGCCCACATCCTTAAAAACGTCAGTGGCACAGCCCAACGCTGTTGGCTTTCACATTTGTCACTTTGTCAATTGATTGAGACATTCTCCCTTTGAAAAAATAAGGTATTATGCATTGGTCCTGTGACATGCACAAACAAGCATTTTTCTTTTCGTAAGTCTGCTGGTACCTTTCATATCTGCAAAGGGAAGGCATTTACCCGTGAGTGCATACCTCGTGTAGCAGAGCTGTAGCAAGAGTCTCCCATTCTTTTACTTATATGCATAAAAATTACAGGTTTTTTAACTCATTTATGTGAATACTCATTTATGTAAATGGTCGTATGATGGCATCAAGTTATATATTAAGGGGCACAGCCATATATTTTTAGATTCAGCTTTCAGGACCTCCTTTAAAACTGGGATAATCCTGTGGAATGTACTAAAATATATGTATTCTCTTTTCCCAATTTTTAAAAATAAAGTCTGGAATGCTTTTGCTTAGACATACTTTAAAATACTGTATAGCTAGCCATTGTTTTGAAGATGCACAAAGAAAAGCAAGACATCTGAATGTGGAAGCAGTCCCTCTTGCACCAGAGTAAACCTGGAGTATTTCCACTAAAGGCTGTGGCTCTTCAGTGGTGTAAAAGCAGGCAGAGTGGAGTCAGGATCAGGACTTCCATCCTCCTGCCCGTCTGTGGCTGCCCTCTACCAGCAGCACTAACAAGCTTCATGCCTTCATCTGCAGGAGGGAGCGTGAGTGGCATGTTTGCCAGCAAATCCTGTGAGCTATGCACATACCTGATCACATCACTGAAGACTTCATCACTCATTATGCTAGTGTTACACATAGACGTAAAAAACAGGCAGCTCTTTTGACCTCTGCAGAATTAGAGAAAAAGGAAAAAAATAAACCACAGTATCTTCCAAATGACAGAGTACATGCAGAGAAGTAAATTAAAGGCAACAGAAAAACAGCAGAAATGTAGCTTTAGAAAAACAAAGCTTTTTCCAAAAGAGAAAGGAAAAAACAGGTAAAGGAACAGGTAATATATTGACGGCTAATAGATAGAAAATGAAAAAAAAGAATTAGATAAAAATTAAGTTATTTCAATCATTTAATAAATGCTGTCTAATAACTCATGGGAAAAATGGAAGTGAAAACTTTGAAAGCCTTTCTGGAACACTCCCCTTTAAAAATCATAACAGGCAGTTTTTCTGATCATATATAGAGTTCCTACATGGCTATCCTTTTAAACATCTGTAATTTAACAGACTTTGGCCATTTTAATCTGTGTAGCACATTTTATTATTTAATGTCTTTGTATGATAAAAAAAATAACCCATACATATTTAAAAATAGATACCATTCTGCTTTCATCCTTTTTTGAGGGGGGGAGGAGGGGAAAGCAGGTAATTTTCCTCTTGTGTTTTCAACAGAACCATAGCTATCAGCTCTCCTTTGCTTCTCTTCTCTTTTGCATATCATGTTTTCTCTCAGCAAGACTCAGGGACGTGCATGGAGAAGAAAAGCACAAATCTATCATTGTTGTTGAGTCACCTGAGGAAACTCATACCTTCTTTGGGTTTGTCTTATAAAACACAGTATCTGCATAACAAGGCCACTGAAAAATGATTAATACAGATTTTTCTCTTTTATTTATCTTTTGTCGGTTTTAAATGCAGCAGGCATTCACCATCGAAATATAACAGCTTGGAGTTTACTCAAACATACAGCTTTTCTGCAGGAGATACGTAACCACATGCCTAACCTTAAGAATGTAAATACTTTTATTTAAATCAATGTGAAAAAATAATTTGGTTAAAGTTAGACATGCTTTGATAATTGAGGATATTGGAAAAAAAGACAAAACAAAGCCATGGATTTAAACGTATAGGTTATGTCATTTGGAATGAATGGATGCGAGCTATCAATTTTTTTCCTTTTTGTATTTTAGAATTTGAACTGCTCCTGATAAATTTGTCCACAAATTTTATCATGCGGTGTATCATGAATATTAGGCAGATGTTTAAACAACCTGAAAAGGAGGCTTTTTCATTAGACAGTACAGGATAAATATTCAGAAAGCAGTCAGTTTGAAACAGTAGTCATTCCAAAATCTGTTTTCCCCCCTCCAAAATTTTCTTTTTGGTGTCTTTTTTAGTTCTACTACCTTGGGATAAATGCTCTTAAAATTTATTTTCATTGGAAAAGATATTTTAATAATTCTATCCTTTTGCACTGTTAATATAAATTAGAAAAACATTTGAATATACGGTGTCGACCTTACTCTGATTTCCAGATGCAATGATTAGAAGTCATTGACACCAATCTACCACAAGTGACCTTAGTCTCACATCTTGTTCTGTTATTAGAGTAATCAAGGAACGCAATTCAGAAATAATATTACATCCTGCATTTTATTCAATTCCATATGACAAAAATAGTAACCTAGACTAAGACATCCATTTCAATCAGTAGATGTGTCAAGCCAACAAGATTTAATAATAAAAAATATTGGATCTAGGTAACAATTCCCAGCTGTTTCAGGGAGGCTCCTAGCCCTACATGGTATCACAGTATAAAAATAGTGTCTCTCTTCACCATGCAGAGAGGAATGGCCTAACCCTGAATACAAAATGGGGTCAGTCTTACTGTACCATCATCAACCATCTTATTTACAACACTATACATACTTTTTCTCTTTTTCCTTTTTCATTTTTTCTTCTCTAGTTTTCCTTCTTTTTTATTTTTTTATTTTTTTTAAATTATACACATCCTTTAGGGAATAGAGATAACACTACATGGTACCAAATACTAACAAAAAAAAAAAGTCACACCAAAAATTACACAGATAAATAAAAACATTCAATTGCTGAAATACAGCAACATTAAGCCACCTCAGTTTTCTTTTTCTTTAATGCTTGGAAACACCCCTAACCACTCACACACTGTGGCAAAAAATTATGTTATATTGTAGAGGTGTTACAGATATAGAATTTTGCTCAGATATAGATATATATTTATATCTATATGTCTCTATCTCATTGTTGTAGAAAATGGAGTAGAGTTCATTGTTCATTTCTAATAGAAACAAATAGCTAATAAGTCTTTGAAGCTCTTTTCACTCCATTACGTGATGGCAGAAATAGTCCATCCTCTTACAGTAATGGTTTCTGTTTTATAAGAAAGATTGTCCTATTTTTCAATCTTAATTGAGAAGACCTCACTGTCTGATTCATTCTTCAGGGGCATGAAACTCCTTGCGCTGTTACCCAGCTACCCATAATGTCCCTTAAGCAATTCTGCTGGACAAAAGTTCAGGGTGTCAACTCCACCATGCTTGTAACGCACAAAAATGAGGTAGTACACAAAACATTTTCTGTTCAAGTTTTGATTAAGCCCCAGTCTCCTCAGCATTCCCCGCTTAACTTATGAGTGGAACCAATCCCTTTGTTTACTCAGTGTAATTCCAACAATGCAATCAACGTAAAATTATATTTGATTAATCAGAGTACATTGTGCTTTGGAGCAATCTGAAAAGATAATCAGACAGTTGGAAATAAATACAGAGCATTTGTGTGTTACTACTGCTCACGCTGCCTAAAAGTTCTTCTTTTGTTCCCACTATTATTAGGCAGTCAGCATTTTTCTTATGGTTATGTGTGAAAGAGACAGAACAGATTACAGGAAAATTAAACCTACATAATGTTCTCCTTCCTCTATCCTAGACTTGTACTAATATCACACTCCTAAGATAAATGTATCAGAATTCTGTCATGGGTGGTCACGCTTTTAAGTGGGTGTTATAGAAAAGTTAAATGAATCATTTCCGTTTAAGAAAAGGCAGTCCCCATATTTCCTAAGGATCTGACAGTTCTCTGCAATTTTCTGCTTAGTTGATAGAGATCTCTCATTGTTTGAGCTTAAAACAAAACAAGAAACTGCAACAGGGTCCTCCTCCTTATGCCTTAAGTCAAAGTACTATTTATAAAATAGTTAACATCTTAGTTCAGTTTCAAATTATAGACAAACCTCCCTAATACAAAATACTAAAAGTGCAATAGTATAAATTAAGAGTTTGCAACCACATTATACAAACATTACCTTTTTATTGTGCAGCTTTGATAACACGGAGTATTTACTCACAACTGTTTATAATGTTGTGAATAATTTATGGTGCTAAGGTTTGTCTGTAACTTGTTTTCCAATCATTGAGCTAAAATCCACACTACATTTTTTTTTCATTTAATAGAACAACTGTCCACATAGCAGCTACAAATATTTAAATAAAAAAAGGTTTGTTACTGACAGGTACTTGCACATGAAAAGCATGCTATCTTTCCCAATAAAACTTCACAATTTTGCCTGCATTGAAAGAAAACACTTATTCATAGTAAAACAAAACTTGCTTAAAAAAAAAAAAACAAAACAAAAGGAAAAAGGAAAAAGAAAAATCACATAGCCAGATGTATTTTGCAGTACAAAAGCTTCATTTAGGTTTGGGGCTAGTATATTGTCTGTTACCCGCATAATCTTAACATTATAAATACTACAGACAAGGATACTGTAATAATACACAGCATTGGGGTACTAAATCACTTATTTAAGATTAAGATTCCTAAAAACATAGTCCAAGTTGCTAACTAATTTGAACAAAAACCAGCAAATAAGTGTGACAGAATACCGTAATGAAGCCCCCCTTTCTCAGGTGATAGTAAGTTGTGTAAGAAGCAAAGTGAATGTAGACTAGCCTCTTTCTGTTTCTAATGAAGTTATCCCATAACTGGTTTGTTTGTTTGTTTTCTGTTAAATTAAAAGGTTTCAAAGTTCTCAGTAACAGTCAAACTCACTGTTGAAAGAAGTACCATGCAGATCTTGCAAGACAACTTTTCAGCAGCCACAAAAAGTTATGTATTTCTGCTATGGGTAAAATTTTAAAGGGAACCTATGCATTTAGGTCAGGAAACTAATGCTTAGCTTCAAAAGCTGTACATGGAACAGGACAAGTGTTGTGTCGAGTAGAGGTCCAACAGTTATTCAGAATGAATGCTTTTAATTTATGCCAATCTCTTTATTATCCTCAATAAATCTGGTGAATGGACGACTGGCTCCCGTCTCAGAACTTGCTTTGTCCAGACTGACAATGGGAGGGCTGCTGCCCGTGCGAGCTTTGTCCATGCCACTGGTAAGGTTACTTAGAGGCGGGATGGCGCCTCCGCCTAGACTTACTGGGAGCTGAGGAATGCCTCCGTTCTGTATGACAGAAATCTCATTGTTCTTCATAGCAAGTCCATTAGTGATAGCTGCAGCATATTGGTTCCAAAAATTGGGGTCAACATTCATGGCCCGAGCTGCCAAATCCTTCTGGAACATCTCAGAGAACTTGAGAGCGTCTCCACCGAGCAAAGCCATGGGGTTTTCCACAGAGAGGCGTCGGCCACGGCGTGCAGGGGCGTTATTCCACATGTGAGTCCCCATGTGAACCTGCAGAGCGAACAGGGAAGAGAAGCACCCCCAAGTTAGCACATTCTGGTGAGGTGTCTAGCCTGAAATGCTGTTACTTAGAGTAGTACTTGTTTTTATAACAAAATGCCCTTTAATTCACATTGAAAAAAAAAAAATAACTTCAGTAAGGACACAGTTCTAAGTTCCAGTCAACCCACACAAAGAAAACCCAGATCCATGGTAGTTTTTCAATGTGCATTTGCTTCTTCTCAGTGAAAACAAACAGCGCTGCAAGATTTAAGGGTACATACTCTCTTGGGTTAGACAATGTCACATGCAAACTGGAAGTCCTCACATGCTGAAGATTACCAAGAGCATTACTCATACTAGGAGATGGGTGGTTTTTCCCTTTTCCTTTTTTCATCCTGTCTGTTTTCATGTTTTATCTCATCATAGAAGCACTGATTAATTTGCTAAATTTAGTATTTTTAAAAAGAGCATTTAAAATGTCTTCCCCAGGCTGAGTCCTGATGGTTAACCAAATGGCAGGAATAGGAGCGACCAGTCCTGTAGTAACCCATTGTAAATCTGTGAGAAACAGCCTTCTGCTCTGCAACGGCTGCAAAGTGGAATAGAAAATAGAAATTGGGGAGGCACCCAACGAGCTGAACAAGCCCTGTATTCCTGGTTTATAGAAGGTTATTTTGCTTTGATGGTCCATAAGAACTCTCAGAACATGTCCACCAGCTGACTGGGTGTGCCATCACATCAGTCAGAACTACAACATGCCTGCATGTACAGTTGGAACCAGTTTTAAAGTTCGCATAGTTGCACAGCCACTTTGCAGTCCTTATCTTCTACACAGTGAAAGCATAACGACCACCTCCATACAGCAAGCATTTCCTTGAAGCTCCCTTCTCACCTGTCTTTGGGACAAACACTTACCCCTAAAACTTGCTGACTTCAAGAGCAGTGCTCTTTAACCCCCCCCCTCCCCAAGCCTTTACAATTTCATGTGGCCTCTTACCTTAAGATTCCCCTTTGTGGTAAAAGCTCTACCACAGATTGTGCAACCAAACGGTTTTTCACCGGTATGGGTGCGCTCGTGTATCTGCAGTGCACTTGCTGAGGAGAAGGTCTTCCCGCACGACTGACAGTTGTGCTGCTTGGGAGTCCGGCGAGGGGGGGGTGCCAGCATAGGGGTGATCCCCGGACTCATCACTGTCTGTGGTGCAGCAGGAACCTGGATTCCAGCTGGAAGCGAGGGAACCTCACCCAAAGAGATCGGCTTGCTGTGACCATTCACTTCCATTTTGATCATGGTAGGTGCTGTACTGGTGACCAGGCTAGGAGTACTTTGGCTGGGACCTAGAGTAAAGTTGGGTTCAAATAACTGAGAAGGCAGCTCTTTTAATTTGTGCGTCAGTAAGTGCTGTTTTAAATTACCCATAGTGGAACACCCACGACTGCAGACTGTACAAACAAATGGACGTTCTTTAGTATGGCTGCGGTAGTGAATTTCCAATGCACTCTTACAAGCAAAAGGCTTGCCACAGATATTACAAACAGTACTTTTAAACTTACCACGTTCTCTGTTCAGGAACAGCAGACTAAAAGGAGCCTCCTCTTTGATGACTGGTCTTCCCGGGTTGGTGGATGTCAGGTCTAATGCGCCTCCATTTTCATTTGTGGGTGGTGGACTGTCTGGTTTTTCTGTCTTTAATTGTATTTCTTGTGGCTCTTCCTGGTTACTGAGACCAGGGGACTTTGATCTGAAACTTTCACTATTGCTATTCACAGGAGACAAAGCTTGCATGGAGGAAGAAGACTCTGACATTGCAGGGCTGCCTGCACTCTGGCTCTCAAGATCACCAACAGCTGATGAGGAGTCATTGCTCAAATGGTCACTTTCCCCTGATCCATTTTCTATGGATTTTAAACTGGTCAGCTGCTGACAGTTCATGACAGAATCTATCATTTTCATTTGATTCTCCAAAGCAGCAATACTGGAGATCACAGAAGGTGGTGAAGATGGACATGACCCAGAGTATGAGATAAGGGGTTTGGATGAATCACTTGCCGTGTCCTTTAGTTCCGGGTCCTCTTCCATAGAATTTTCATCAATGTCATCATCGAAGTTGCTCAGTGTGTCAACATTCTTCTCGTCATAGGAAAGCTCTGAGTCCATGGCATCCTGGAAACCCTCTGGTAGTGGCGTGTTCGGAATTTGCCCACCCATATGCATTCGAATGTGCTGCTGAAGAACGACTGCGTTTGTAAATTTCTTCTGACAAATGGGACACGAGTGCTGTACTCTAAGTGGTGGCTTTGCTCGATGAACTCCAAAATGTGTTTTTAGATTGCCTTTTGTAGTAAAGGCACGTCCACAAATTTTGCATTTAAATGGTCTTTCTCCTGTATGTGTTCTGTAATGCATCTTGAGAGCGCTCTGACAACTAAGCACACGGTGACAAATGACACATTGATTTGGATCTGTCATCTTCTTATCAATGTTCTCCACTAGCTGTTGTAGTTTTGAGGTTTCTGATGTTTGCATAGAGTCTAGCAGACCACCAAATGGAAACTTTGCCTTAAACTGGTCAGACACTGCTGGAAGCACAGGGTTTGGGAGGCTTGTTGCAACACTGCTGTCTGTAACCACTGTGGGAATTGAAGATGTGGCAGCTGCAGAAACTTGCCCACCTGCAGAAAGGTCCCCAAGCCGTGTGCTCGTGGGAGGCAGAGTGACAGGTTCTGC